>NW_026961089.1:0-149000 GCF_021018805.1 Prinia subflava | reverse complement strand
CAAAGCTGGTATTGCCTAATTTGATAGAGTTCCATGTAAGAGCTATGTAACATAAAGATTTGCTTTTCAGAGTGAACAGTGATCTCTGCTTTTGGTTTCCATGGCTTGCTTTCTGGAGTTGATGAAAACACAAGTCATGTTAGTTGTTTGTGCTGCCAACCAGCAGAGAAGCTGCTGCAGACCCTCTCTTGCCTTATCCATTACTGCTTTTACGCTGCACCTTTGGTGTCTTTCATGTCCATAGAAGGAGAACTAAAGCTGTTACTGCCTAATTTACTAAGTTTCTGTGATAGAGCTATGTAACATAAAGATTTGCTTTACAGAGTGAACAGTGATCTCTGCTTTTGGTTTCTATGGTTTGCTTTCTGGAGTTGATCAAAACACAAGTCTTGGCTGTTGTTTGTGTTCCCAAGAAATAGAGAAGCTGCTGAAGGCCCTTTCCTGCCTTTTGCAGTACCGGTTTACACTTTGCACATGTATGTGTTTTGCTTGTCACCAGACCACGAATAAAGGTGGGTACTTCCTAATTTGCTTGATTTCCATGAAAGAGCCATGTAACAGAAACCTTTCCTTTGACACTCCACCGGTTGATGTTTCTCATGTCTATAGAGCAAGACCAAAGCTGTTACTGCTTAATTTGCTAAGTTTCCATGAAAGAGCACTGTAACATAAAGCTTTGCTTTTCCGAGTGAACAGTGGTTTCTGCTTTTGGTTTCCATGGCTTGCTTTCTGGAGTTGATGAAAACACAAGTCATGTTAGTTGTTTGTGCTGCCAACCAGCAGAGAAGCTGCTGCAGACCCTCTCTTGCTTTATCCATTACTGGCTTTTACGCTGCACCGGTTGGTGTCTTTCATGGTCCATAGAAGGAGAACTAAAGCTGTTACTGCCTAATTTACTAAGTTTCTGTGATAGAGCTATGTAACATACAGATTTGCTTTACAGAGTGAACAGTGATCTCTGCTTTTGGTTTCTATAGTTTGCTTTCTGGAGTTGATCAAAACACAAGTCTTGTTAGTTGCTTGTGTTGCCAACCACCAGAGAAGCTGCTGCAGACACTTTCATGCCTTATGCTTTCTTTGCTTACACTCTGTACCAGTTAGTGTTTCCCATGTCTATAGAGCAAGAGCAAAGCTGGTATTGCCTAATTTGGTGTAGTAGAGTTCCATGTAAGAGCAATGTAACATAAAGATTTGCTTTACAGAGTGAACTGTGATCTCTGCTTTTGGTTTCCAGGGCTTGCTTTCTGGAGTTGATCAAAACACAAGTCTTGTTAGTTGCTTGTGTTGCCAACCAGCAGAGAAGCTGCTGCAGACACTTTCATGCCTTATGCTTTCTTTGCTTACACTCTGTACCAGTTAGTGTTTCCCATGTCTATAGAGCAAGACCAAAGCTGGTATTGCCTAATTTGGTAGAGTTCCATGTAAGAGCTATGTAACATAAAGATTTGCTTTTCAGAGTGAACAGTGATCTCTGCTTTTGGTTTCCATGGCTTGCTTTCTGGAGTTGATGAAAAACACAAGTCATGTTAGTTGTTTGTGCTGCCAACCAGCAGAGAAGCTGCTGCAGACCCTCTCTTGCCTTATCCATTACTGGCTTTTACGCTGCACCGGTTGGTGTCTTTCATGTCCATAGGAGGAGAACTAAAGCTGTTACTGCCTAATTTACTGTTCTGTGATAGAGCTATGTAACATAAAGATTTGCTTTACAGAGTGAACTGTGATCTCTGCTTTTGGTTTCTATGGTTTGCTTTCTGGAGTTGATCAAAACACAAGTCTTGTTAGTTGCTTGTGTTGCCAACCAGCAGAGAAGCTGCTGCAGACACTTTCATGCCTTATGCTTTACTTGCTTACACTCTGTACCAGTTAGTGTTTCCCATGTCTATAGAGCAAGACCAAAGCTGGTATTGCCTAATTTGATAGAGTTCCATGTAAGAGCTATGTAACATAAAGATTTGCTTTTCAGAGTGAACAGTGATCTCTGCTTTTGGTTTCCATGGCTTGCTTTCTGGAGTTGATGAAAACACAAGTCATGTTAGTTGTTTGTGCTGCCAACCAGCAGAGAAGCTGCTGCAGACCCTCTCTTGCCTTATCCATTAACTGGCTTTTACGCTGCACCGGTTGGTGTCTTTCATGTCCATAGAAGGAGAAACTAAAGCTGTTACTGCCTAATTTACTAAGTTTCTGTGATAGAGCTATGTAACATAAAGATTTGCTTTACAGAGTGAACAGTGATCTCTGCTTTTGGTTTCTATGGTTTGCTTTCTGGAGTTGATCAAAACACAAGTCTTGGCTGTTGTTTGTGTTCCCAAGAAATAGAGAAGCTGCTGAAGGCCCTTTCCTGCCTTTTGCAGTACCGGTTTACACTTTGCACATGTATGTGTTTTGCTTGTCACCAGACCACGAATAAAGGTGGGTACTTCCTAATTTGCTTGATTTCCATGAAAGAGCCATGTAACAGAAACCTTTCCTTTGACACTCCACCGGTTGATGTTTCTCATGTCTATAGAGCAAGACCAAAGCTGTTACTGCTTAATTTGCTAAGTTTCCATGAAAGAGCACTGCAACATAAAGCTTGCTTTCCGAGTGAACAGTGGTTTCTGCTTTTGGTTTCCATGGCTGCTTTCTGGAGTTGATGAAAACACAAGTCATGTAGTTGTTTGTGCTGCCAACCAGCAGAGAAGCTGCTGCAGACCCTCTCTTGCTTTATCCATTACTGGCTTTTACGCTGCACCGGTTGGTGTCTTTCATGTCCATAGAAGGAGAACTAAAGCTGTTACTGCCTAATTTACTAAGTTTCTGTGATAGAGCTATGTAACATACAGATTTGCTTTACAGAATGAACAGTGATCTCTGCTTTTGGTTTCTATAGTTTGCTTTCTGGAGTTGATCAAAACACAAGTCTTGTTAGTTCCTTGTGTTGCCAACCACCAGAGAAGCTGCTGCAGACACTTTCATGCCTTATGCTTTCTTTGCTTACACTCTGTACCAGTTAGTGTTTCCCATGTCTATAGAGCAAGAGCAAAGCTGGTATTGCCTAATTTGATAGAGTTCCATGTATGAGCTATGTAACATAAAGATTTGCTTTTCAGAGTGAACAGTGATCTCTGCTTTTGGTTTCCATGGCTTGCTTTCTGGAGTTGATGAAAACACAAGTCATGTTAGTTGTTTGTGCTGCCAACCAGCAGAGAAGCTGCTGCAGACCCTCTCTTGCCTTATCCATTTCTGGCTTTTACGCTGCACCGGTTGGTGTCTTTCATGTCCATAGAAGGAGAACTAAAGCTGTTACTGCCTAATTTACTAAGTTTCTGTGATAGAGCTATGTAACATAAAGATTTGCTTTACAGAGTGAACAGTGATCTCTGCTTTTGGTTTCTATGGTTTGCTTTCTGGAGTTGATCAAAACACAAGTCTTGGCTGTTGTTTGTGTTCCCAAGAAATAGAGAAGCTGCTGAAGGCGCTTTCCTGCCTTTTGCAGTACCGGTTTACACTTTGCACATGTATGTGTTTTGCTTGTCACCAGACCACGAATAAAGGTGGGTACTTCCTAATTTGCTTGATTTCCATGAAAGAGCCATGTAACAGAAACCTTTCCTTTGACACTCCACCGGTTGATGTTTCTCATGTCTATAGAGCAAGACCAAAGCTGTTACTGCTTAATTTGCTAAGTTTCCATGAAAGAGCACTGTAACATAAAGCTTTGCTTTTCCGAGTGAACAGTGGTTTCTGCTTTTGGTTTCCATGGCTTGCTTTCTGGAGTTGATGAAAACACAAGTCATGTTAGTTGTTTGTGCTGCCAACCAGCAGAGAAGCTGCTGCAGACCCTCTCTTGCTTTATCCATTACTGGCTTTTACGCTGCACCGGTTGGTGTCTTTCATGTCCATAGGAGGAGAACTAAAGCTGTTACTGCCTAATTTACTAAGTTTCTGTGATAGAGCTATGTAACATAAAGATTTGCTTTACAGAGTGAACAGTGATCTCTGCTTTTGGTTTCTATGGTTTGCTTTCTGGAGTTGATCAAAACACAAGTCTTGTCTGTTGTTTGTGTTGCCAACCAGCAGAGAAGCTGCTGCAGACACTTTCATGCCTTATGCTTTCTTGCTTACACTCTGTACCAGTTAGTGTTTCCCATGTCTATAGAGCAAGACCAAAGCTGGTATTGCCTAATTTGATAGAGTTCCATGTAAGAGCTATGTAACATAAAGATTTGCTTTTCAGAGTGAACAGTGATCTCTGCTTTTGGTTTCCATGGCTTGCTTTCTGGAGTTGATGAAAACACAAGTCATGTTAGTTCTTTGTGCTGCCAACCAGCAGAGAAGCTGCTGCAGACCCTCTCTTGCCTTATCCATTACTGGCTTTTACGCTGCACCTTTGGTGTCTTTCATGTCCATAGAAGGAGAACTAAAGCTGTTACTGCCTAATTTACTAAGTTTCTGTGATAGAGCTATGTAACATAAAGATTTGCTTTACAGAGTGAACAGTGATCTCTGCTTTTGGTTTCTATGGTTTGCTTTCTGGAGTTGATCAAAACACAAGTCTTGGCTGTTGTTTGTGTTCCCAAGAAATAGAGAAGCTGCTGAAGGCCCTTTCCTGCCTTTTGCAGTACCGGTTTACACTTTGCACATGTATGTGTTTTGCTTGTCACCAGACCACGAATAAAGGTGGGTACTTCCTAATTTGCTGTGATTTCCATGAAAGAGCCATGTAACAGAAACCTTTCCTTTGACACTCCACCGGTTGATGTTTCTCATGTCTATAGAGCAAGACCAAAGCTGTTACTGCCTAATTTGCAAAGTTTCCATGAAAGAGCACTGTAACATAAAGCTTTGCTTTTCCGAGTGAACAGTGGTTTCTGCTTTTGGTTTCCATGGCTTGCTTTCTGGAGTTGATGAAAACACAAGTCATGTTAGTTGTTTGTGCTGCCAACCAGCAGAGAAGCTGCTGCAGACCCTCTCTGTGCTTTATCCATTACTGGCTTTTACGCTGCACCGGTTGGTGTCTTTCATGTCCATAGAAGGAGAAACTAAAGCTGTTACTGCCTAATTTACTAAGTTTCTGTGATAGAGCTATGTAACATACAGATTTGCTTTACAGAGTGAACAGTGATCTCTGCTTTTGGTTTCTATAGTTTGCTTTCTGGAGTTGATCAAAACACAAGTCTTGTTAGTTGCTTGTGTTGCCAACCACCAGAGAAGCTGCTGCAGACACTTTCATGCCTTATGCTTTACTTGCTTACACTCTGTACCAGTTAGTGTTTCCCATGTCTATAGAGCAAGAGCAAAGCTGGTATTGCCTAATTTGGTAGAGTTCCATGTAAGAGCAATGTAACATAAAGATTTGCTTTACAGAGTGAACTGTGATCTCTGCTTTTGGTTTCCAGGGCTTGCTTTCTGGAGTTGATCAAAACACAAGTCTTGTTAGTTGCTTGTGTTGCCAACCAGCAGAGAAGCTGCTGCAGACACTTTCATGCCTTATCCTTTACTTGCTTACACTCTGTACCAGTTAGTGTTTCCCATGTCTATAGAGCAAGAGCAAAGCTGGTATTGCCTAATTTGATAGAGTTCCATGTATGAGCTATGTAACATAAAGATTTGCTTTTCAGAGTGAACAGTGATCTCTGCTTTTGGTTTCCATGGCTTGCTTTCTGGAGTTGATGAAAACACAAGTCATGTTAGTTGTTTGTGCTGCCAACCAGCAGAGAAGCTGCTGCAGACCCTCTCTTGCCTTATCCATTTCTGGCTTTTACGCTGCACCTTTGGTGTCTTTCATGTCCATAGAAGGAGAACTAAAGCTGTTACTGCCTAATTTACTAAGTTTCTGTGATAGAGCTATGTAACATAAAGATTTGCTTTACAGAGTGAACAGTGATCTCTGCTTTTGGTTTCTATGGTTTGCTTTCTGGAGTTGATCAAAACACAAGTCTTGGCTGTTGTTTGTGTTCCCAAGAAATAGAGAAGCTGCTGAAGGCGCTTTCCTGCCTTTTGCAGTACCGGTTTACACTTTGCACATGTATGTGTTTTGCTTGTCACCAGACCACGAATAAAGGTGGGTACTTCCTAATTTGCTTGATTTCCATGAAAGAGCCATGTAACAGAAACCTTTCCTTTGACACTCCACCGGTTGATGTTTCTCATGTCTATAGAGCAAGACCAAAGCTGTTACTGCTTAATTTGCTAAGTTTCCATGAAAGAGCACTGTAACATAAAGCTTTGCTTTTCCGAGTGAACAGTGGTTTCTGCTTTTGGTTTCCATGGCTTGCTTTCTGGAGTTGATGAAAACACAAGTCATGTTAGTTGTTTGTGCTGCCCAACCAGCAGAGAAGCTGCTGCAGACCCTCTCTTGCTTTATCCATTACTGGCTTTTACGCTGCACCGGTTGGTGTCTTTCATGTCCATAGGAGGAGAACTAAAGCTGTTACTGCCTAATTACTAAGTTTCTGTGATAGAGCTATGTAACATAAAGATTTGCTTTACAGAGTGAACAGTGATCTCTGCTTTTGGTTTCTATGGTTTGCTTTCTGGAGTTGATCAAAACACAAGTCTTGTCTGTTGTTTGTGTTGCCCAACCAGCAGAGAAGCTGCTGCAGACACTTTCATGCCCTTATGCTTTCTTTGCTTACACTCTGTACCAGTTAGTGTTTCCCATGTCTATAGAGCAAGACCAAAGCTGGTATTGCCTAATTTGATAGAGTTCCATGTAAGAGCTATGTAACATAAAGATTTGCTTTTCAGAGTGAACAGTGATCTCTGCTTTTGGTTTCCATGGCTTGCTTTCTGGAGTTGATGAAAACACAAGTCATGTTAGTTCTTTGTGCTGCCAACCAGCAGAGAAGCTGCTGCAGACCCTCTCTTGCCTTATCCATTTCTGGCTTTTACGCTGCACCTTTGGTGTCTTTCATGTCCATAGAAGGAGAACTAAAGCTGTTACTGCCTAATTTACTAAGTTTCTGTGATAGAGCTATGTAACATAAAGATTTGCTTTACAGAGTGAACAGTGATCTCTGCTTTTGGTTTCTATGGTTTGCTTTCTGGAGTTGATCAAAACACAAGTCTTGGCTGTTGTTTGTGTTCCCAAGAAATAGAGAAGCTGCTGAAGGCCCTTTCCTGCCTTTTGCAGTACCGGTTTACACTTTGCACATGTATGTGTTTTGCTTGTCACCAGACCACGAATAAAGGTGGGTACTTCCTAATTTGCTTGATTTCCATGAAAGAGCCATGTAACAGAAACCTTTCCTTTGACACTCCACCGGTTGATGTTTCTCATGTCTATAGAGCAAGACCAAAGCTGTTACTGCCTAATTTGCAAAGTTTCCATGAAAGAGCACTGTAACATAAAGCTTTGCTTTTCCGAGTGAACAGTGGTTTCTGCTTTTGGTTTCCATGGCTTGCTTTCTGGAGTTGATGAAAACACAAGTCATGTTAGTTGTTTGTGCTGCCAACCAGCAGAGAAGCTGCTGCAGACCCTCTCTTGCTTTATCCATTACTGGCTTTTACGCTGCACCGGTTGGTGTCTTTCATGTCCATAGAAGGAGAACTAAAGCTGTTACTGCCTAATTTACTAAGTTTCTGTGATAGAGCTATGTAACATACAGATTTGCTTTACAGAGTGAACAGTGATCTCTGCTTTTGGTTTCTATAGTTTGCTTTCTGGAGTTGATCAAAACACAAGTCTTGTTAGTTGCTTGTGTTGCCAACCACCAGAGAAGCTGCTGCAGACACTTTCATGCCTTATGCTTTACTTGCTTACACTCTGTACCAGTTAGTGTTTCCCATGTCTATAGAGCAAGAGCAAAGCTGGTATTGCCTAATTTGGTAGAGTTCCATGTAAGAGCAATGTAACATAAAGATTTGCTTTACAGAGTGAACTGTGATCTCTGCTTTTGGTTTCCAGGGCTTGCTTTCTGGAGTTGATCAAAACACAAGTCTTGTTAGTTGCTTGTGTTGCCAACCAGCAGAGAAGCTGCTGCAGACACTTTCATGCCTTATCCTTTACTTGCTTACACTCTGTACCAGTTAGTGTTTCCCATGTCTATAGAGCAAGACCAAAGCTGGTATTGCCTAATTTGGTAGAGTTCCATGTAAGAGCTATGTAACATAAAGATTTGCTTTTCAGAGTGAACAGTGATCTCTGCTTTTGGTTTCCATGGCTTGCTTTCTGGAGTTGATGAAAACACAAGTCATGTTAGTGGTTTGTGCTGCCAACCAGCAGAGAAGCTGCTGCAGACCCTCTCTTGCTTATCCATTACTGGCTTTTACGCTGCACCGGTTGGTGTCTTTCATGTCCATAGGAGGAGAACTAAAGCTGTTACTGCCTAATTTACTAAGTTTCTGTGATAGAGCTATGTAACATAAAGATTTGCTTTACAGAGTGAACTGTGATCTCTGCTTTTGGTTTCTATGGTTTGCTTTCTGGAGTTGATCAAAACACAAGTCTTGTTAGTTGCTTGTGTTGCCAACCACCAGAGAAGCTGCTGCAGACACTTTCATGCCTTATGCTTTCTTTGCTTACACTCTGTACCAGTTAGTGTTTCCCATGTCTATAGAGCAAGACCAAAGCTGGTATTGCCTAATTTGATAGAGTTCCATGTAAGAGCTATGTAACATAAAGATTTGCTTTTCAGAGTGAACAGTGATCTCTGCTTTTGGTTTCCATGGCTTGCTTTCTGGAGTTGATGAAAACACAAGTCATGTTAGTTCTTTGTGCTGCCAACCAGCAGAGAAGCTGCTGCAGACCCTCTCTTGCCTTATCCATTTCTGGCTTTTTACGCTGCACCTTTGGTGTCTTTCATGTCCATAGAAGGAGAACTAAAGCTGTTACTGCCTAATTTACTAAGTTTCTGTGATAGAGCTATGTAACATAAAGATTTGCTTTACAGAGTGAACAGTGATCTCTGCTTTTGGTTTTCTATGGTTTGCTTTCTGGAGTTGATCAAAACACAAGTCTTGGCTGTTGTTTGTGTTCCCAAGAAATAGAGAAGCTGCTGAAGGCCCTTTCCTGCCTTTTGCAGTACCGGTTTACACTTTGCACATGTATGTGTTTTGCTTGTCACCAGACCACGAATAAAGGTGGGTACTTCCTAATTTGCTTGATTTCCATGAAAGAGCCATGTAACAGAAACCTTTCCTTTGACACTCCACCGGTTGATGTTTCTCATGTCTATAGAGCAAGACCAAAGCTGTTACTGCCTAATTTGCAAAGTTTCCATGAAAGAGCACTGTAACATAAAGCTTTGCTTTTCCGAGTGAACAGTGGTTTCTGCTTTTGGTTTCCATGGCTTGCTTTCTGGAGTTGATGAAAACACAAGTCATGTTAGTTCTTTGTGCTGCCAACCAGCAGAGAAGCTGCTGCAGACCCTCTCTTGCCTTATCCATTTCTGGCTTTTACGCTGCACCTTTGGTGTCTTTCATGTCCATAGAAGGAGAACTAAAGCTGTTACTGCCTAATTTACTAAGTTTCTGTGATAGAGCTATGTAACATAAAGATTTGCTTTACAGAGTGAACAGTGATCTCTGCTTTTGGTTTCTATGGTTTGCTTTCTGGAGTTGATCAAAACACAAGTCTTGGCTGTTGTTTGTGTTCCCAAGAAATAGAGAAGCTGCTGAAGGCCCTTTCCTGCCTTTTGCAGTACCGGTTTACACTTTGCACATGTATGTGTTTTGCTTGTCACCAGACACGAATAAAGGTGGGTACTTCCTAATTTGCTTGATTTCCATGAAAGAGCCATGTAACAGAAACCTTTCCTTTGACACTCCACCGGTTGATGTTTCTCATGTCTATAGAGCAAGACCAAAGCTGTTACTGCCTAATTTGCAAAGTTTCCATGAAAGAGCACTGTAACATAAAGCTTTGCTTTTCCGAGTGAACAGTGGTTTCTGCTTTTGGTTTCCATGGCTTGCTTTCTGGAGTTGATGAAAACACAAGTCATGTTAGTTGTTTGTGCTGCCAACCAGCAGAGAAGCTGCTGCAGACCCCTCTCTTGCTTTATCCATTACTGGCTTTTACGCTGCACCGGTTGGTGTCTTTCATGTCCATAGAAGGAGAACTAAAGCTGTTACTGCCTAATTTACTAAGTTTCTGTGATAGAGCTATGTAACATACAGATTTGCTTTACAGAGTGAACAGTGATCTCAGCTTTTGGTTTCTATAGTTTGCTTTCTGGAGTTGATCAAAACACAAGTCTTGTTAGTTGCTTGTGTTGCCAACCACCAGAGAAGCTGCTGCAGACACTTTCATGCCTTATGCTTTACTTGCTTACACTCTGTACCAGTTAGTGTTTCCCATGTCTATAGAGCAAGACCAAAGCTGGTATTGCCTAATTTGGTAGAGTTCCATGTAAGAGCAATGTAACATAAAGATTTGCTTTACAGAGTGAACTGTGATCTCTGCTTTTGGTTTCCAGGGCTTGCTTTCTGGAGTTGATCAAAACACAAGTCTTGTTAGTTGCTTGTGTTGCCAACCAGCAGAGAAGCTGCTGCAGACACTTTCATGCCTTATCCTTTACTTGCTTACACTCTGTACCAGTTAGTGTTTCCCATGTCTATAGAGCAAGACCAAAGCTGGTATTGCCTAATTTGGTAGAGTTCCATGTAAGAGCTATGTAACATAAAGATTTGCTTTTCAGAGTGAACAGTGATCTCTGCTTTTGGTTTCCATGGCTTGCTTTCTGGAGTTGATGAAAACACAAGTCATGTTAGTGGTTTGTGCTGCCAACCAGCAGAGAAGCTGCTGCAGACCCTCTCTTGCCTTATCCATTACTGGCTTTTACGCTGCACCGGTTGGTGTCTTTCATGTCCATAGGAGGAGAACTAAAGCTGTTACTGCCTAATTTACTAAGTTTCTGTGATAGAGCTATGTAACATAAAGATTTGCTTTACAGAGTGAACTGTGATCTCTGCTTTTGGTTTCTATGGTTTGCTTTCTGGAGTTGATCAAAACACAAGTCTTGTTAGTTGCTTGTGTTGCCAACCACCAGAGAAGCTGCTGCAGACACTTTCATGCCTTATGCTTTCTTTGCTTACACTCTGTACCAGTTAGTGTTTCCCATGTCTATAGAGCAAGACCAAAGCTGGTATTGCCTAATTTGATAGAGTTCCATGTAAGAGCTATGTAACATAAAGATTTGCTTTTCAGAGTGAACAGTGATCTCTGCTTTGGTTTCCATGGCTTGCTTTCTGGAGTTGATGAAAACACAAGTCATGTTAGTTCTTTGTGCTGCCAACCAGCAGAGAAGCTGCTGCAGACCCTCTCTTGCCTTATCCATTTCTGGCTTTTACGCTGCACCTTTGGTGTCTTTCATGTCCATAGAAGGAGAACTAAAGCTGTTACTGCCTAATTTACTAAGTTTCTGTGATAGAGCTATGTAACATAAAGATTTGCTTTACAGAGTGAACAGTGATCTCTGCTTTTGGTTTCTATGGTTTGCTTTCTGGAGTTGATCAAAACACAAGTCTTGGCTGTTGTTTGTGTTCCCAAGAAATAGAGAAGCTGCTGAAGGCCCTTTCCTGCCTTTGCAGTACCGGTTTACACTTTGCACATGTATGTGTTTTGCTTGTCACCAGACCACGAATAAAGGTGGGTACTTCCTAATTTGCTTGATTTCCATGAAAGAGCCATGTAACAGAAACCTTTCCTTTGACACTCCACCGGTTGATGTTTCTCATGTCTATAGAGCAAGACCAAAGCTGTTACTGCCTAATTTGCAAAGTTTCCATGAAAGAGCACTGTAACATAAAGCTTTGCTTTTCCGAGTGAACAGTGGTTTCTGCTTTTGGTTTCCATGGCTTGCTTTCTGGAGTTGATGAAAACACAAGTCATGTTAGTTGTTTGTGCTGCCAACCAGCAGAGAAGCTGCTGCAGACCCTCTCTTGCTTTATCCATTACTGGCTTTTACGCTGCACCGGTTGGTGTCTTTCATGTCCATAGAAGGAGAACTAAAGCTGTTACTGCCTAATTTACTAAGTTTCTGTGATAGAGCTATGTAACATACAGATTTGCTTTACAGAGTGAACAGTGATCTCTGCTTTTGGTTTCTATAGTTTGCTTTCTGGAGTTGATCAAAACACAAGTCTTGTTAGTTGCTTGTGTTGCCAACCACCAGAGAAGCTGCTGCAGACACTTTCATGCCTTATGCTTTACTTGCTTACACTCTGTACCAGTTAGTGTTTCCCATGTCTATAGAGCAAGAGCAAAGCTGGTATTGCCTAATTTGGTAGAGTTCCATGTAAGAGCAATGTAACATAAAGATTTGCTTTACAGAGTGAACTGTGATCTCTGCTTTTGGTTTCCAGGGCTTGCTTTCTGGAGTTGATCAAAACACAAGTCTTGTTAGTTGCTTGTGTTGCCAACCACCAGAGAAGCTGCTGCAGACACTTTCATGCCTTATGCTTTACTTGCTTACACTCTGTACCAGTTAGTGTTTCCCATGTCTATAGAGCAAGACCAAAGCTGGTATTGCCTAATTTGATAGAGTTCCATGTATGAGCTATGTAACATAAAGATTTGCTTTACAGAATGAACTGTGATCTCTGCTTTTGGTTTCCATGGCTTGCTTTCTGGAGTTGATGAAAACACAAGTCATGTTAGTTGTTTGTGCTGCCAACCAGCAGAGAAGCTGCTGCAGACCCTCTCTTGCCTTATCCATTACTGGCTTTTACGCTGCACCGGTTGGTGTCTTTCATGTCCATAGAAGGAGAACTAAAGCTGTTACTGCCTAATTTACTAAGTTTCTGTGATAGAGCTATGTAACATAAAGATTTGCTTTACAGAGTGAACAGTGATCTCTGCTTTTGGTTTCTATGGTTTGCTTTCTGGAGTTGATCAAAACACAAGTCTTGTCTGTTGTTTGTGTTCTCAAGAAATAGAGAAGCTGCTGAAGGCGCTTTCCTGCCTTTTGCAGTACCGGTTTACACTTTGCACATGTATGTGTTTTGCTTGTCACCAGACCACTAATAAAGGTGGGTACTTCCTAATTTGCTTGATTTCCATGAAAGAGCCATGTAACAGAAACCTTTCCTTTGACACTCCACCGGTTGATGTTTCTCATGTCTATAGAGCAAGACCAAAGCTGTTACTGCTTAATTTGCTAAGTTTCCATGAAAGAGCACTGTAACATAAAGCTTTGCTTTTCCGAGTGAACAGTGGTTTCTGCTTTTGGTTTCCATGGCTTGCTTTCTGGAGTTGATGAAAACACAAGTCATGTTAGTTGTTTGTGCTGCCAACCAGCAGAGAAGCTGCTGCAGACCCTCTCTTGCTTTATCCATTACTGGCTTTTACGCTGCACCGGTTGGTGTCTTTCATGTCCATAGAAGGAGAACTAAAGCTGTTACTGCCTAATTTACTAAGTTTCTGTGATAGAGCTATGTAACATACAGATTTGCTTTACAGAATGAACAGTGATCTCTGCTTTTGGTTTCTATAGTTTGCTTTCTGGAGTTGATCAAAACACAAGTCTTGTTAGTTGCTTGTGTTGCCAACCAGCAGAGAAGCTGCTGCAGACACTTTCATGCCTTATGCTTTCTTTGCTTACACTCTGTACCAGTTAGTGTTTCCCATGTCTATAGAGCAAGACCAAAGCTGGTATTGCCTAATTTGATAGAGTTCCATGTAAGAGCTATGTAACATAAAGATTTGCTTTTCAGAGTGAACAGTGATCTCTGCTTTTGGTTTCCATGGCTTGCTTTCTGGAGTTGATGAAAACACAAGTCATGTTAGTTCTTTGTGCTGCCAACCAGCAGAGAAGCTGCTGCAGACCCTCTCTTGCCTTATCCATTTCTGGCTTTTACGCTGCACCTTTGGTGTCTTTCATGTCCATAGAAGGAGAACTAAAGCTGTTACTGCCTAATTTACTAAGTTTCTGTGATAGAGCTATGTAACATAAAGATTTGCTTTACAGAGTGAACAGTGATCTCTGCTTTTGGTTTCTATGGTTTGCTTTCTGGAGTTGATCAAAACACAAGTCTTGGCTGTTGTTTGTGTTCCCAAGAAATAGAGAAGCTGCTGAAGGCCCTTTCCTGCCTTTTGCAGTACCGGTTTACACTTTGCACATGTATGTGTTTTGCTTGTCACCAGACCACGAATAAAGGTGGGTACTTCCTAATTTGCTTGATTTCCATGAAAGAGCCATGTAACAGAAACCTTTCCTTTGACACTCCACCGGTTGATGTTTCTCATGTCTATAGAGCAAGACCAAAGCTGTTACTGCCTAATTTGCAAAGTTTCCATGAAAGAGCACTGTAACATAAAGCTTTGCTTTTCCGAGTGAACAGTGGTTTCTGCTTTTGGTTTCCATGGCTTGCTTTCTGGAGTTGATGAAAACACAAGTCATGTTAGTTGTTTGTGCTGCCAACCAGCAGAGAAGCTGCTGCAGACCCTCTCTTGCTTTATCCATTACTGGCTTTTACGCTGCACCGGTTGGTGTCTTTCATGTCCATAGAAGGAGAACTAAAGCTGTTACTGCCTAATTTACTAAGTTTCTGTGATAGAGCTATGTAACATACAGATTTGCTTTACAGAGTGAACAGTGATCTCTGCTTTTGGTTTCTATAGTTTGCTTTCTGGAGTTGATCAAAACACAAGTCTTGTTAGTTGCTTGTGTTGCCAACCACCAGAGAAGCTGCTGCAGACACTTTCATGCCTTATGCTTTACTTGCTTACACTCTGTACCAGTTAGTGTTTCCCATGTCTATAGAGCAAGACCAAAGCTGGTATTGCCTAATTTGGTAGAGTTCCATGTAAGAGCAATGTAACATAAAGATTTGCTTTACAGAGTGAACTGTGATCTCTGCTTTTGGTTTCCAGGGCTTGCTTTCTGGAGTTGATCAAAACACAAGTCTTGTTAGTTGCTTGTGTTGCCAACCAGCAGAGAAGCTGCTGCAGACACTTTCATGCCTTATCCTTTACTTGCTTACACTCTGTACCAGTTAGTGTTTCCCATGTCTATAGAGCAAGACCAAAGCTGGTATTGCCTAATTTGGTAGAGTTCCATGTAAGAGCTATGTAACATAAAGATTTGCTTTTCAGAGTGAACAGTGATCTCTGCTTTTGGTTTCCATGGCTTGCTTTCTGGAGTTGATGAAAACACAAGTCATGTTAGTGGTTTGTGCTGCCAACCAGCAGAGAAGCTGCTGCAGACCCTCTCTTGCCTTATCCATTACTGGCTTTTACGCTGCACCGGTTGGTGTCTTTCATGTCCATAGGAGGAGAACTAAAGCTGTTACTGCCTAATTTACTAAGTTTCTGTGATAGAGCTATGTAACATAAAGATTTGCTTTACAGAGTGAACTGTGATCTCTGCTTTTGGTTTCTATGGTTTGCTTTCTGGAGTTGATCAAAACACAAGTCTTGTTAGTTGCTTGTGTTGCCAACCACCAGAGAAGCTGCTGCAGACACTTTCATGCCTTATGCTTTCTTTGCTTACACTCTGTACCAGTTAGTGTTTCCCATGTCTATAGAGCAAGACCAAAGCTGGTATTGCCTAATTTGGTAGAGTTCCATGTAAGAGCTATGTAACATAAAGATTTGCTTTACAGAGTGAACAGTGATCTCTGCTTTTGGTTTCTATAGTTTGCTTTCTGGAGTTGATGAAAACACAAGTCTTGTTAGTTGCTTGTGTTGCCAACCACCAGAGAAGCTGCTGCAGACACTTTCATGCCTTATGCTTTCTTTGCTTACACTCTGTACCAGTTAGTGTTTCCCATGTCTATAGAGCAAGACCAAAGCTGGTATTGCCTAATTTGATAGAGTTCCATGTAAGAGCTATGTAACATAAAGATTTGCTTTACAGAATGAACTGTGATCTCTGCTTTTGGTTTCCATGGCTTGCTTTCTGGAGTTGATGAAAACACAAGTCATGTTAGTTGTTTGTGCTGCCAACCAGCAGAGAAGCTGCTGCAGACCCTCTCTTGCCTTATCCATTACTGGCTTTTACGCTGCACCGGTTGGTGTCTTTCATGTCCATAGAAGGAGAACTAAAGCTGTTACTGCCTAATTTACTAAGTTTCTGTGATAGAGCTATGTAACATAAAGATTTGCTTTACAGAGTGAACAGTGATCTCTGCTTTTGGTTTCTATGGTTTGCTTTCTGGAGTTGATCAAAACACAAGTCTTGTCTGTTGTTTGTGTTCTCAAGAAATAGAGAAGCTGCTGAAGGCGCTTTCCTGCCTTTTGCAGTACCGGTTTACACTTTGCACATGTATGTGTTTTGCTTGTCACCAGACCACTAATAAAGGTGGGTACTTCCTAATTTGCTTGATTTCCATGAAAGAGCCATGTAACAGAAACCTTTCCTTTGACACTCCACCGGTTGATGTTTCTCATGTCTATAGAGCAAGACCAAAGCTGTTACTGCTTAATTTGCTAAGTTTCCATGAAAGAGCACTGTAACATAAAGCTTTGCTTTTCCGAGTGAACAGTGGTTTCTGCTTTTGGTTTCCATGGCTTGCTTTCTGGAGTTGATGAAAACACAAGTCATGTTAGTTGTTTGTGCTGCCAACCAGCAGAGAAGCTGCTGCAGACCCTCTCTTGCTTTATCCATTACTGGCTTTTACGCTGCACCGGTTGGTGTCTTTCATGTCCATAGAAGGAGAACTAAAGCTGTTACTGCCTAATTTACTAAGTTTCTGTGATAGAGCTATGTAACATACAGATTTGCTTTACAGAATGAACAGTGATCTCTGCTTTTGGTTTCTATAGTTTGCTTTCTGGAGTTGATCAAAACACAAGTCTTGTTAGTTGCTTGTGTTGCCAACCACCAGAGAAGCTGCTGCAGACACTTTCATGCCTTATGCTTTCTTTGCTTACACTCTGTACCAGTTAGTGTTTCCCATGTCTATAGAGCAAGAGCAAAGCTGGTATTGCCTAATTTGGTAGAGTTCCATGTAAGAGCAATGTAACATAAAGATTTGCTTTACAGAGTGAACTGTGATCTCTGCTTTTGTTTTCCAGGGCTTGCTTTCTGGAGTTGATCAAAACACAAGTCTTGTTAGTTGCTTGTGTTGCCAACCAGCAGAGAAGCTGCTGCAGACACTTTCATGCCTTATGCTTTACTTGCTTACACTCTGTACCAGTTAGTGTTTCCCATGTCTATAGAGCAAGACCAAAGCTGGTATTGCCTAATTTGGTAGAGTTCCATGTAAGAGCTATGTAACATAAAGATTTGCTTTTCAGAGTGAACAGTGATCTCTGCTTTTGGTTTCCATGGCTTGCTTTCTGGAGTTGATGAAAACACAAGTCATGTTAGTTGTTTGTGCTGCCAACCAGCAGAGAAGCTGCTGCAGACCCTCTCTTGCCTTATCCATTACTGGCTTTTACGCTGCACCGGTTGGTGTCTTTCATGTCCATAGAAGGAGAACTAAAGCTGTTACTGCCTAATTTACTAAGTTTCTGTGATAGAGCTATGTAACATAAAGATTTGCTTTACAGAGTGAACAGTGATCTCTGCTTTTGGTTTCTATGGTTTGCTTTCTGGAGTTGATCAAAACACAAGTCTTGTCTGTTGTTTGTGTTCTCAAGAAATAGAGAAGCTGCTGAAGGCGCTTTCCTGCCTTTTGCAGTACCGGTTTACACTTTGCACATGTATGTGTTTTGCTTGTCACCAGACCACTAATAAAGGTGGGTACTTCCTAATTTGCTTGATTTCCATGAAAGAGCCATGTAACAGAAACCTTTCCTTTGACACTCCACCGGTTGATGTTTCTCATGTCTATAGAGCAAGACCAAAGCTGTTACTGCTTAATTTGCTAAGTTTCCATGAAAGAGCACTGTAACATAAAGCTTTGCTTTTCCGAGTGAACAGTGGTTTCTGCTTTTGGTTTCCATGGCTTGCTTTCTGGAGTTGATGAAAACACAAGTCATGTTAGTTGTTTGTGCTGCCAACCAGCAGAGAAGCTGCTGCAGACCCTCTCTTGCTTTATCCATTACTGGCTTTTACGCTGCACCGGTTGGTGTCTTTCATGTCCATAGAAGGAGAACTAAAGCTGTTACTGCCTAATTTACTAAGTTTCTGTGATAGAGCTATGTAACATACAGATTTGCTTTACAGAATGAACAGTGATCTCTGCTTTTGGTTTCTATAGTTTGCTTTCTGGAGTTGATCAAAACACAAGTCTTGTTAGTTGCTTGTGTTGCCAACCAGCAGAGAAGCTGCTGCAGACACTTTCATGCCTTATGCTTTCTTTGCTTACACTCTGTACCAGTTAGTGTTTCCCATGTCTATAGAGCAAGACCAAAGCTGGTATTGCCTAATTTGATAGAGTTCCATGTAAGAGCTATGTAACATAAAGATTTGCTTTTCAGAGTGAACAGTGATCTCTGCTTTTGGTTTCCATGGCTTGCTTTCTGGAGTTGATGAAAACACAAGTCATGTTAGTTCTTTGTGCTGCCAACCAGCAGAGAAGCTGCTGCAGACCCTCTCTTGCCTTATCCATTTCTGGCTTTTACGCTGCACCTTTGGTGTCTTTCATGTCCATAGAAGGAGAACTAAAGCTGTTACTGCCTAATTTACTAAGTTTCTGTGATAGAGCTATGTAACATAAAGATTTGCTTTACAGAGTGAACAGTGATCTCTGCTTTTGGTTTCTATGGTTTGCTTTCTGGAGTTGATCAAAACACAAGTCTTGGCTGTTGTTTGTGTTCCCAAGAAATAGAGAAGCTGCTGAAGGCCCTTTCCTGCCTTTTGCAGTACCGGTTTACACTTTGCACATGTATGTGTTTTGCTTGTCACCAGACCACGAATAAAGGTGGGTACTTCCTAATTTGCTTGATTTCCATGAAAGAGCCATGTAACAGAAACCTTTCCTTTGACACTCCACCGGTTGATGTTTCTCATGTCTATAGAGCAAGACCAAAGCTGTTACTGCCTAATTTGCAAAGTTTCCATGAAAGAGCACTGTAACATAAAGCTTTGCTTTTCCGAGTGAACAGTGGTTTCTGCTTTTGGTTTCCATGGCTTGCTTTCTGGAGTTGATGAAAACACAAGTCATGTTAGTTGTTTGTGCTGCCAACCAGCAGAGAAGCTGCTGCAGACCCTCTCTTGCTTTATCCATTACTGGCTTTTACGCTGCACCGGTTGGTGTCTTTCATGTCCATAGAAGGAGAACTAAAGCTGTTACTGCCTAATTTACTAAGTTTCTGTGATAGAGCTATGTAACATACAGATTTGCTTTACAGAGTGAACAGTGATCTCTGCTTTTGGTTTCTATAGTTTGCTTTCTGGAGTTGATCAAAACACAAGTCTTGTTAGTTGCTTGTGTTGCCAACCACCAGAGAAGCTGCTGCAGACACTTTCATGCCTTATGCTTTACTTGCTTACACTCTGTACCAGTTAGTGTTTCCCATGTCTATAGAGCAAGACCAAAGCTGGTATTGCCTAATTTGGTAGAGTTCCATGTAAGAGCAATGTAACATAAAGATTTGCTTTACAGAGTGAACTGTGATCTCTGCTTTTGGTTTCCAGGGCTTGCTTTCTGGAGTTGATCAAAACACAAGTCTTGTTAGTTGCTTGTGTTGCCAACCAGCAGAGAAGCTGCTGCAGACACTTTCATGCCTTATCCTTTACTTGCTTACACTCTGTACCAGTTAGTGTTTCCCATGTCTATAGAGCAAGACCAAAGCTGGTATTGCCTAATTTGGTAGAGTTCCATGTAAGAGCTATGTAACATAAAGATTTGCTTTTCAGAGTGAACAGTGATCTCTGCTTTTGGTTTCCATGGCTTGCTTTCTGGAGTTGATGAAAACACAAGTCATGTTAGTGGTTTGTGCTGCCAACCAGCAGAGAAGCTGCTGCAGACCCTCTCTTGCCTTATCCATTACTGGCTTTTACGCTGCACCGGTTGGTGTCTTACATGTCCATAGGAGGAGAACTAAAGCTGTTACTGCCTAATTTACTAAGTTTCTGTGATAGAGCTATGTAACATAAAGATTTGCTTTACAGAGTGAACAGTGATCTCTGCTTTTGGTTTCTATGGTTTGCTTTCTGGAGTTGATCAAAACACAAGTCTTGTCTGTTGTTTGTGTTCTCAAGAAATAGAGAAGCTGCTGAAGGCGCTTTCCTGCCTTTTGCAGTACCGGTTTACACTTTGCACATGTATGTATGTGTTTTGCTTGTCACCAGACCACTAATAAAGGTGGGTACTTCCTAATTTGCTTGATTTCCATGAAAGAGCCATGTAACAGAAACCTTTCCTTTGACACTCCACCGGTTGATGTTTCTCATGTCTATAGAGCAAGACCAAAGCTGTTACTGCTTAATTTGCTAAGTTTCCATGAAAGAGCACTGTAACATAAAGCTTTGCTTTTCCGAGTGAACAGTGGTTTCTGCTTTTGGTTTCCATGGCTTGCTTTCTGGAGTTGATGAAAACACAAGTCATGTTAGTTGTTTGTGCTGCCAACCAGCAGAGAAGCTGCTGCAGACCCTCTCTTGCTTTATCCATTACTGGCTTTTACGCTGCACCGGTTGGTGTCTTTCATGTCCATAGAAGGAGAACTAAAGCTGTTACTGCCTAATTTACTAAGTTTCTGTGATAGAGCTATGTAACATACAGATTTGCTTTACAGAATGAACAGTGATCTCTGCTTTTGGTTTCTATAGTTTGCTTTCTGGAGTTGATCAAAACACAAGTCTTGTTAGTTGCTTGTGTTGCCAACCAGCAGAGAAGCTGCTGCAGACACTTTCATGCCTTATGCTTTCTTTGCTTACACTCTGTACCAGTTAGTGTTTCCCATGTCTATAGAGCAAGACCAAAGCTGGTATTGCCTAATTTGGTAGAGTTCCATGTAAGAGCTATGTAACATAAAGATTTGCTTTTCAGAGTGAACAGTGATCTCTGCTTTTGGTTTCCATGGCTTGCTTTCTGGAGTTGATGAAAACACAAGTCATGTTAGTTGTTTGTGCTGCCAACCAGCAGAGAAGCTGCTGCAGACCCTCTCTTGCCTTATCCATTACTGGCTTTTACGCTGCACCGGTTGGTGTCTTTCATGTCCATAGGAGGAGAACTAAAGCTGTTACTGCCTAATTTACTGTTTCTGTGATAGAGCTATGTAACATAAAGATTTGCTTTACAGAGTGAACTGTGATCTCTGCTTTTGGTTTCTATGGTTTGCTTTCTGGAGTTGATCAAAACACAAGTCTTGTTAGTTGCTTGTGTTGCCAACCAGCAGAGAAGCTGCTGCAGACACTTTCATGCCTTATGCTTTACTTGCTTACACTCTGTACCAGTTAGTGTTTCCCATGTCTATAGAGCAAGACCAAAGCTGGTATTGCCTAATTTGATAGAGTTCCATGTAAGAGCTATGTAACATAAAGATTTGCTTTTCAGAGTGAACAGTGATCTCTGCTTTTGGTTTCCATGGCTTGCTTTCTGGAGTTGATGAAAACACAAGTCATGTTAGTTGTTTGTGCTGCCAACCAGCAGAGAAGCTGCTGCAGACCCTCTCTTGCCTTATCCATTACTGGCTTTTACGCTGCACCGGTTGGTGTCTTTCATGTCCATAGAAGGAGAACTAAAGCTGTTACTGCCTAATTTACTAAGTTTCTGTGATAGAGCTATGTAACATAAAGATTTGCTTTACAGAGTGAACAGTGATCTCTGCTTTTGGTTTCTATGGTTTGCTTTCTGGAGTTGATCAAAACACAAGTCTTGGCTGTTGTTTGTGTTCCCAAGAAATAGAGAAGCTGCTGAAGGCCCTTTCCTGCCTTTTGCAGTACCGGTTTACACTTTGCACATGTATGTGTTTTGCTTGTCACCAGACCACGAATAAAGGTGGGTACTTCCTAATTTGCTTGATTTCCATGAAAGAGCCATGTAACAGAAACCTTTCCTTTGACACTCCACCGGTTGATGTTTCTCATGTCTATAGAGCAAGACCAAAGCTGTTACTGCTTAATTTGCTAAGTTTCCATGAAAGAGCACTGCAACATAAAGCTTTGCTTTTCCGAGTGAACAGTGGTTTCTGCTTTTGGTTTCCATGGCTTGCTTTCTGGAGTTGATGAAAACACAAGTCATGTTAGTTGTTTGTGCTGCCAACCAGCAGAGAAGCTGCTGCAGACCCTCTCTTGCTTTATCCATTACTGGCTTTTACGCTGCACCGGTTGGTGTCTTTCATGTCCATAGAAGGAGAACTAAAGCTGTTACTGCCTAATTTACTAAGTTTCTGTGATAGAGCTATGTAACATACAGATTTGCTTTACAGAATGAACAGTGATCTCTGCTTTTGGTTTCTATAGTTTGCTTTCTGGAGTTGATCAAAACACAAGTCTTGTTAGTTGCTTGTGTTGCCAACCACCAGAGAAGCTGCTGCAGACACTTTCATGCCTTATGCTTTCTTTGCTTACACTCTGTACCAGTTAGTGTTTCCCATGTCTATAGAGCAAGACCAAAGCTGGTATTGCCTAATTTGATAGAGTTCCATGTAAGAGCTATGTAACATAAAGATTTGCTTTTCAGAGTGAACAGTGATCTCTGCTTTTGGTTTCCATGGCTTGCTTTCTGGAGTTGATGAAAACACAAGTCATGTTAGTTCTTTGTGCTGCCAACCAGCAGAGAAGCTGCTGCAGACCCTCTCTTGCCTTATCCATTTCTGGCTTTTACGCTGCACCTTTGGTGTCTTTCATGTCCATAGAAGGAGAACTAAAGCTGTTACTGCCTAATTTACTAAGTTTCTGTGATAGAGCTATGTAACATAAAGATTTGCTTTACAGAGTGAACAGTGATCTCTGCTTTTGGTTTCTATGGTTTGCTTTCTGGAGTTGATCAAAACACAAGTCTTGGCTGTTGTTTGTGTTCCCAAGAAATAGAGAAGCTGCTGAAGGCCCTTTCCTGCCTTTTGCAGTACCGGTTTACACTTTGCACATGTATGTGTTTTGCTTGTCACCAGACCACGAATAAAGGTGGGTACTTCCTAATTTGCTTGATTTCCATGAAAGAGCCATGTAACAGAAACCTTTCCTTTGACACTCCACCGGTTGATGTTTCTCATGTCTATAGAGCAAGACCAAAGCTGTTACTGCCTAATTTGCAAAGTTTCCATGAAAGAGCACTGTAACATAAAGCTTTGCTTTTCCGAGTGAACAGTGGTTTCTGCTTTTGGTTTCCATGGCTTGCTTTCTGGAGTTGATGAAAACACAAGTCATGTTAGTTGTTTGTGCTGCCAACCAGCAGAGAAGCTGCTGCAGACCCTCTCTTGCTTTATCCATTACTGGCTTTTACGCTGCACCGGTTGGTGTCTTTCATGTCCATAGAAGGAGAACTAAAGCTGTTACTGCCTAATTTACTAAGTTTCTGTGATAGAGCTATGTAACATACAGATTTGCTTTACAGAGTGAACAGTGATCTCTGCTTTTGGTTTCTATAGTTTGCTTTCTGGAGTTGATCAAAACACAAGTCTTGTTAGTTGCTTGTGTTGCCAACCACCAGAGAAGCTGCTGCAGACACTTTCATGCCTTATGCTTTACTTGCTTACACTCTGTACCAGTTAGTGTTTCCCATGTCTATAGAGCAAGACCAAAGCTGGTATTGCCTAATTTGGTAGAGTTCCATGTAAGAGCAATGTAACATAAAGATTTGCTTTACAGAGTGAACTGTGATCTCTGCTTTTGGTTTCCAGGGCTTGCTTTCTGGAGTTGATCAAAACACAAGTCTTGTTAGTTGCTTGTGTTGCCAACCAGCAGAGAAGCTGCTGCAGACACTTTCATGCCTTATCCTTTACTTGCTTACACTCTGTACCAGTTAGTGTTTCCCATGTCTATAGAGCAAGACCAAAGCTGGTATTGCCTAATTTGGTAGAGTTCCATGTAAGAGCTATGTAACATAAAGATTTGCTTTTCAGAGTGAACAGTGATCTCTGCTTTTGGTTTCCATGGCTTGCTTTCTGGAGTTGATGAAAACACAAGTCATGTTAGTGGTTTGTGCTGCCAACCAGCAGAGAAGCTGCTGCAGACCCTCTCTTGCCTTATCCATTACTGGCTTTTACGCTGCACCGGTTGGTGTCTTTCATGTCCATAGGAGGAGAACTAAAGCTGTTACTGCCTAATTTACTAAGTTTCTGTGATAGAGCTATGTAACATAAAGATTTGCTTTACAGAGTGAACTGTGATCTCTGCTTTTGGTTTCTATGGTTTGCTTTCTGGAGTTGATCAAAACACAAGTCTTGTCTGTTGTTTGTGTTCTCAAAAAATAGAGAAGCTGCTGAAGGCGCTTTCCTGCCTTTTGCAGTACCGGTTTACACTTTGCACATGTATGTATGTGTTTTGCTTGTCACCAGACCACTAATAAAGGTGGGTACTTCCTAATTTGCTTGATTTCCATGAAAGAGCCATGTAACAGAAACCTTTCCTTTGACACTCCACCGGTTGATGTTTCTCATGTCTATAGAGCAAGACCAAAGCTGTTACTGCTTAATTTGCTAAGTTTCCATGAAAGAGCACTGTAACATAAAGCTTTGCTTTTCCGAGTGAACAGTGGTTTCTGCTTTTGGTTTCCATGGCTTGCTTTCTGGAGTTGATGAAAACACAAGTCATGTTAGTTGTTTGTGCTGCCAACCAGCAGAGAAGCTGCTGCAGACCCTCTCTTGCTTTATCCATTACTGGCTTTTACGCTGCACCGGTTGGTGTCTTTCATGTCCATAGAAGGAGAACTAAAGCTGTTACTGCCTAATTTACTAAGTTTCTGTGATAGAGCTATGTAACATACAGATTTGCTTTACAGAATGAACAGTGATCTCTGCTTTTGGTTTCTATAGTTTGCTTTCTGGAGTTGATCAAAACACAAGTCTTGTTAGTTGCTTGTGTTGCCAACCAGCAGAGAAGCTGCTGCAGACACTTTCATGCCTTATGCTTTCTTTGCTTACACTCTGTACCAGTTAGTGTTTCCCATGTCTATAGAGCAAGACCAAAGCTGGTATTGCCTAATTTGATAGAGTTCCATGTAAGAGCTATGTAACATAAAGATTTGCTTTTCAGAGTGAACAGTGATCTCTGCTTTTGGTTTCCATGGCTTGCTTTCTGGAGTTGATGAAAACACAAGTCATGTTAGTTGTTTGTGCTGCCAACCAGCAGAGAAGCTGCTGCAGACCCTCTCTTGCCTTATCCATTACTGGCTTTTACGCTGCACCTTTGGTGTCTTTCATGTCCATAGAAGGAGAACTAAAGCTGTTACTGCCTAATTTACTAAGTTTCTGTGATAGAGCTATGTAACATAAAGATTTGCTTTACAGAGTGAACAGTGATCTCTGCTTTTGGTTTCTATGGTTTGCTTTCTGGAGTTGATCAAAACACAAGTCTTGGCTGTTGTTTGTGTTCCCAAGAAATAGAGAAGCTGCTGAAGGCCCTTTCCTGCCTTTTGCAGTACCGGTTTACACTTTGCACATGTATGTGTTTTGCTTGTCACCAGACCACGAATAAAGGTGGGTACTTCCTAATTTGCTTGATTTCCATGAAAGAGCCATGTAACAGAAACCTTTCCTTTGACACTCCACCGGTTGATGTTTCTCATGTCTATAGAGCAAGACCAAAGCTGTTACTGCTTAATTTGCTAAGTTTCCATGAAAGAGCACTGTAACATAAAGCTTTGCTTTTCCGAGTGAACAGTGGTTTCTGCTTTTGGTTTCCATGGCTTGCTTTCTGGAGTTGATGAAAACACAAGTCATGTTAGTTGTTTGTGCTGCCAACCAGCAGAGAAGCTGCTGCAGACACTCTCTTGCTTTATCCATTACTGGCTTTTACGCTGCACCGGTTGGTGTCTTTCATGTCCATAGAAGGAGAACTAAAGCTGTTACTGCCTAATTTACTAAGTTTCTGTGATAGAGCTATGTAACATACAGATTTGCTTTACAGAGTGAACAGTGATCTCTGCTTTTGGTTTCTATGGTTTGCTTTCTGGAGTTGATCAAAACACAAGTCTTGGCTGTTGTTTGTGTTCCCAAGAAATAGAGAAGCTGCTGAAGGCCCTTTCCTGCCTTTTGCAGTACCGGTTTACACTTTGCACATGTATGTGTTTTGCTTGTCACCAGACCACGAATAAAGGTGGGTACTTCCTAATTTGCTTGATTTCCATGAAAGAGCCATGTAACAGAAACCTTTCCTTTGACACTCCACCGGTTGATGTTTCTCATGTCTATAGAGCAAGACCAAAGCTGTTACTGCCTAATTTGCAAAGTTTCCATGAAAGAGCACTGTAACATAAAGCTTTGCTTTTCCGAGTGAACAGTGGTTTCTGCTTTTGGTTTCCATGGCTTGCTTTCTGGAGTTGATGAAAACACAAGTCATGTTAGTTGTTTGTGCTGCCAACCAGCAGAGAAGCTGCTGCAGACCCTCTCTTGCTTTATCCATTACTGGCTTTTACGCTGCACCGGTTGGTGTCTTTCATGTCCATAGAAGGAGAACTAAAGCTGTTACTGCCTAATTTACTAAGTTTCTGTGATAGAGCTATGTAACATACAGATTTGCTTTACAGAGTGAACAGTGATCTCTGCTTTTGGTTTCTATAGTTTGCTTTCTGGAGTTGATCAAAACACAAGTCTTGTTAGTTGCTTGTGTTGCCAACCACCAGAGAAGCTGCTGCAGACACTTTCATGCCTTATGCTTTACTTGCTTACACTCTGTACCAGTTAGTGTTTCCCATGTCTATAGAGCAAGACCAAAGCTGGTATTGCCTAATTTGGTAGAGTTCCATGTAAGAGCAATGTAACATAAAGATTTGCTTTACAGAGTGAACTGTGATCTCTGCTTTTGGTTTCCAGGGCTTGCTTTCTGGAGTTGATCAAAACACAAGTCTTGTTAGTTGCTTGTGTTGCCAACCAGCAGAGAAGCTGCTGCAGACACTTTCATGCCTTATCCTTTACTTGCTTACACTCTGTACCAGTTAGTGTTTCCCATGTCTATAGAGCAAGACCAAAGCTGGTATTGCCTAATTTGGTAGAGTTCCATGTAAGAGCTATGTAACATAAAGATTTGCTTTTCAGAGTGAACAGTGATCTCTGCTTTTGGTTTCCATGGCTTGCTTTCTGGAGTTGATGAAAACACAAGTCATGTTAGTGGTTTGTGCTGCCAACCAGCAGAGAAGCTGCTGCAGACCCTCTCTTGCCTTATCCATTACTGGCTTTTACGCTGCACCGGTTGGTGTCTTTCATGTCCATAGGAGGAGAACTAAAGCTGTTACTGCCTAATTTACTAAGTTTCTGTGATAGAGCTATGTAACATAAAGATTTGCTTTACAGAGTGAACAGTGATCTCTGCTTTTGGTTTCTATGGTTTGCTTTCTGGAGTTGATCAAAACACAAGTCTTGTCTGTTGTTTGTGTTCTCAAGAAATAGAGAAGCTGCTGAAGGCGCTTTCCTGCCTTTTGCAGTACCGGTTTACACTTTGCACATGTATGTATGTGTTTTGCTTGTCACCAGACCACTAATAAAGGTGGGTACTTCCTAATTTTCTTGATTTCCATGAAAGAGCCATGTAACAGAAACCTTTCCTTTGACACTCCACCGGTTGATGTTTCTCATGTCTATAGAGCAAGACCAAAGCTGTTACTGCTTAATTTGCTAAGTTTCCATGAAAGAGCACTGTAACATAAAGCTTTGCTTTTCCGAGTGAACAGTGGTTTCTGCTTTTGGTTTCCATGGCTTGCTTTCTGGAGTTGATGAAAACACAAGTCATGTTAGTTGTTTGTGCTGCCAACCAGCAGAGAAGCTGCTGCAGACCCTCTCTTGCTTTATCCATTACTGGCTTTTACGCTGCACCGGTTGGTGTCTTTCATGTCCATAGAAGGAGAACTAAAGCTGTTACTGCCTAATTTACTAAGTTTCTGTGATAGAGCTATGTAACATACAGATTTGCTTTACAGAATGAACAGTGATCTCTGCTTTTGGTTTCTATAGTTTGCTTTCTGGAGTTGATCAAAACACAAGTCTTGTTAGTTGCTTGTGTTGCCAACCACCAGAGAAGCTGCTGCAGACACTTTCATGCCTTATGCTTTCTTTGCTTACACTCTGTACCAGTTAGTGTTTCCCATGTCTATAGAGCAAGACCAAAGCTGGTATTGCCTAATTTGATAGAGTTCCATGTAAGAGCTATGTAACATAAAGATTTGCTTTTCAGAGTGAACAGTGATCTCTGCTTTTGGTTTCCATGGCTTGCTTTCTGGAGTTGATGAAAACACAAGTCATGTTAGTTGTTTGTGCTGCCAACCAGCAGAGAAGCTGCTGCAGACCCTCTCTTGCCTTATCCATTACTGGCTTTTACGCTGCACCTTTGGTGTCTTTCATGTCCATAGAAGGAGAACTAAAGCTGTTACTGCCTAATTTACTAAGTTTCTGTGATAGAGCTATGTAACATAAAGATTTGCTTTACAGAGTGAACAGTGATCTCTGCTTTTGGTTTCTATGGTTTGCTTTCTGGAGTTGATCAAAACACAAGTCTTGGCTGTTGTTTGTGTTCCCAAGAAATAGAGAAGCTGCTGAAGGCCCTTTCCTGCCTTTTGCAGTACCGGTTTACACTTTGCACATGTATGTGTTTTGCTTGTCACCAGACCACGAATAAAGGTGGGTACTTCCTAATTTGCTTGATTTCCATGAAAGAGCCATGTAACAGAAACCTTTCCTTTGACACTCCACCGGTTGATGTTTCTCATGTCTATAGAGCAAGACCAAAGCTGTTACTGCTTAATTTGCTAAGTTTCCATGAAAGAGCACTGTAACATAAAGCTTTGCTTTTCCGAGTGAACAGTGGTTTCTGCTTTTGGTTTCCATGGCTTGCTTTCTGGAGTTGATGAAAACACAAGTCATGTTAGTTGTTTGTGCTGCCAACCAGCAGAGAAGCTGCTGCAGACCCTCTCTTGCCTTATCCATTACTGGCTTTTACGCTGCACCGGTTGGTGTCTTTCATGTCCATAGAAGGAGAACTAAAGCTGTTACTGCCTAATTTACTAAGTTTCTGTGATAGAGCTATGTAACATAAAGATTTGCTTTACAGAGTGAACAGTGATCTCTGCTTTTGGTTTCTATGGTTTGCTTTCTGGAGTTGATCAAAACACAAGTCTTGGCTGTTGTTTGTGTTCTCAAGAAATAGAGAAGCTGCTGAAGGCGCTTTCCTGCCTTTTGCAGTACCGGTTTACACTTTGCACATGTATGTGTTTTGCTTGTCACCAGACCACGAATAAAGGTGGGTACTTCCTAATTTGCTTGACTTCCATGAAAGAGCCATGTAACAGAAACCTTTCCTTTGACACTCCACCGGTTGATGTTTCTCATGTCTATAGAGCAAGACCAAAGCTGTTACTGCTTAATTTGCTAAGTTTCCATGAAAGAGCACTGCAACATAAAGCTTTGCTTTTCCGAGTGAACAGTGGTTTCTGCTTTTGGTTTCCATGGCTTGCTTTCTGGAGTTGATGAAAACACAAGTCATGTTAGTTGTTTGTGCTGCCAACCAGCAGAGAAGCTGCTGCAGACCCTCTCTTGCTTTATCCATTACTGGCTTTTACGCTGCACCGGTTGGTGTCTTTCATGTCCATAGAAGGAGAACTAAAGCTGTTACTGCCTAATTTACTAAGTTTCTGTGATAGAGCTATGTAACATACAGATTTGCTTTACAGAATGAACAGTGATCTCTGCTTTTGGTTTCTATAGTTTGCTTTCTGGAGTTGATCAAAACACAAGTCTTGTTAGTTGCTTGTGTTGCCAACCACCAGAGAAGCTGCTGCAGACACTTTCATGCCTTATGCTTTCTTTGCTTACACTCTGTACCAGTTAGTGTTTCCCATGTCTATAGAGCAAGAGCAAAGCTGGTATTGCCTAATTTGATAGAGTTCCATGTATGAGCTATGTAACATAAAGATTTGCTTTTCAGAGTGAACAGTGATCTCTGCTTTTGGTTTCCATGGCTTGCTTTCTGGAGTTGATGAAAACACAAGTCTTGTTAGTTGCTTGTGTTGCCAACCAGCAGAGAAGCTGCTGCAGACACTTTCATGCCTTATCCTTTACTTGCTTACACTCTGTACCAGTTATTGTTTCCCATGTCTATAGAGCAAGACCAAAGCTGGTATTGCCTAATTTGGTAGAGTTCCATGTAAGAGCTATGTAACATAAAGATTTGCTTTTCAGAGTGAACAGTGATCTCTGCTTTTGGTTTCCATGGCTTGCTTTCTGGAGTTGATGAAAACACAAGTCATGTTAGTTGTTTGTGCTGCCAACCAGCAGAGAAGCTGCTGCAGACCCTCTCTTGCCTTATCCATTACTGGCTTTTACGCTGCACCGGTTGGTGTCTTTCATGTCCATAGAAGGAGAACTAAAGCTGTTACTGCCTAATTTACTAAGTTTCTGTGATAGAGCTATGTAACATAAAGATTTGCTTTACAGAGTGAACAGTGATCTCTGCTTTTGGTTTCTATGGTTTGCTTTCTGGAGTTGATCAAAACACAAGTCTTGTCTGTTGTTTGTGTTCTCAAGAAATAGAGAAGCTGCTGAAGGCGCTTTCCTGCCTTTTGCAGTACCGGTTTACACTTTGCACATGTATGTGTTTTGCTTGTCACCAGACCACGAATAAAGGTGGGTACTTCCTAATTTGCTTGATTTCCATGAAAGAGCCATGTAACAGAAACCTTTCCTTTGACACTCCACCGGTTGATGTTTCTCATGTCTATAGAGCAAGACCAAAGCTGTTACTGCTTAATTTGCTAAGTTTCCATGAAAGAGCACTGTAACATAAAGCTTTGCTTTTCCGAGTGAACAGTGGTTTCTGCTTTTGGTTTCCATGGCTTGCTTTCTGGAGTTGATGAAAACACAAGTCATGTTAGTTGTTTGTGCTGCCAACCAGCAGAGAAGCTGCTGCAGACCCTCTCTTGCTTTATCCATTACTGGCTTTTACGCTGCACCGGTTGGTGTCTTTCATGTCCATAGAAGGAGAACTAAAGCTGTTACTGCCTAATTTACTAAGTGTCTGTGATAGAGCTATGTAACATACAGATTTGCTTTACAGAATGAACAGTGATCTCTGCTTTTGGTTTCTATAGTTTGCTTTCTGGAGTTGATCAAAACACAAGTCTTGTTAGTTGCTTGTGTTGCCAACCACCAGAGAAGCTGCTGCAGACACTTTCATGCCTTATGCTTTCTTTGCTTACACTCTGTACCAGTTAGTGTTTCCCATGTCTATAGAGCAAGACCAAAGCTGGTATTGCCTAATTTGGTAGAGTTCCATGTAAGAGCTATGTAACATAAAGATTTGCTTTTCAGAGTGAACAGTGATCTCTGCTTTTGGTTTCCATGGCTTGCTTTCTGGAGTTGATGAAAACACAAGTCATGTTAGTTGTTTGTGCTGCCAACCAGCAGAGAAGCTGCTGCAGACCCTCTCTTGCCTTATCCATTACTGGCTTTTACGCTGCACCTTTGGTGTCTTTCATGTCCATAGAAGGAGAACTAAAGCTGTTACTGCCTAATTTACTAAGTTTCTGTGATAGAGCTATGTAACATAAAGATTTGCTTTACAGAGTGAACAGTGATCTCTGCTTTTGGTTTCTATGGTTTGCTTTCTGGAGTTGATCAAAACACAAGTCTTGGCTGTTGTTTGTGTTCCCAAGAAATAGAGAAGCTGCTGAAGGCCCTTTCCTGCCTTTTGCAGTACCGGTTTACACTTTGCACATGTATGTGTTTTGCTTGTCACCAGACCACGAATAAAGGTGGGTACTTGCTAATTTGCTTGATTTCCATGAAAGAGCCATGTAACAGAAACCTTTCCTTTGACACTCCACCGGTTGATGTTTCTCATGTCTATAGAGCAAGACCAAAGCTGTTACTGCTTAATTTGCTAAGTTTCCATGAAAGAGCACTGTAACATAAAGCTTTGCTTTTCCGAGTGAACAGTGGTTTCTGCTTTTGGTTTCCATGGCTTGCTTTCTGGAGTTGATGAAAACACAAGTCATGTTAGTTGTTTGTGCTGCCAACCAGCAGAGAAGCTGCTGCAGACACTCTCTTGCTTTATCCATTACTGGCTTTTACGCTGCACCGGTTGGTGTCTTTCATGTCCATAGAAGGAGAACTAAAGCTGTTACTGCCTAATTTACTAAGTTTCTGTGATAGAGCTATGTAACATACAGATTTGCTTTACAGAATGAACTGTGATCTCTGCTTTTGGTTTCTATAGTTTGCTTTCTGGAGTTGATCAAAACACAAGTCTTGTTAGTTGCTTGTGTTGCCAACCAGCAGAGAAGCTGCTGCAGACACTTTCATGCCTTATGCTTTCTTTGCTTACACTCTGTACCAGTTAGTGTTTCCCATGTCTATAGAGCAAGAGCAAAGCTGGTATTGCCTAATTTGGTAGAGTTCCATGTAAGAGCAATGTAACATAAAGATTTGCTTTACAGAGTGAACTGTGATCTCTGCTTTTGGTTTCCATGGCTTGCTTTCTGGAGTTGATGAAAACACAAGTCATGTTAGTTGCTTGTGTTGCCAACCAGCAGAGAAGCTGCTGCAGACACTTTCATGCCTTATGCTTTCTTTGCTTACACTCTGTACCAGTTAGTGTTTCCCATGTCTATAGAGCAAGACCAAAGCTGGTATTGCCTAATTTGGTAGAGTTCCATGTAAGAGCTATGTAACATAAAGATTTGCTTTTCAGAGTGAACAGTGATCTCTGCTTTTGGTTTCCATGGCTTGCTTTCTGGAGTTGATGAAAACACAAGTCATGTTAGTTGTTTGTGCTGCCAACCAGCAGAGAAGCTGCTGCAGACCCTCTCTTGCCTTATCCATTACTGGCTTTTACGCTGCACCGGTTGGTGTCTTTCATGTCCATAGGAGGAGAACTAAAGCTGTTACTGCCTAATTTACTGTTTCTGTGATAGAGCTATGTAACATAAAGATTTGCTTTACAGAGTGAACTGTGATCTCTGCTTTTGGTTTCTATGGTTTGCTTTCTGGAGTTGATCAAAACACAAGTCTTGTTAGTTGCTTGTGTTGCCAACCAGCAGAGAAGCTGCTGCAGACACTTTCATGCCTTATGCTTTACTTGCTTACACTCTGTACCAGTTAGTGTTTCCCATGTCTATAGAGCAAGACCAAAGCTGGTATTGCCTAATTTGATAGAGTTCCATGTAAGAGCTATGTAACATAAAGATTTGCTTTTCAGAGTGAACAGTGATCTCTGCTTTTGGTTTCCATGGCTTGCTTTCTGGAGTTGATGAAAACACAAGTCATGTTAGTTGTTTGTGCTGCCAACCAGCAGAGAAGCTGCTGCAGACCCTCTCTTGCCTTATCCATTACTGGCTTTTACGCTGCACCGGTTGGTGTCTTTCATGTCCATAGAAGGAGAACTAAAGCTGTTACTGCCTAATTTACTAAGTTTCTGTGATAGAGCTATGTAACATAAAGATTTGCTTTACAGAGTGAACAGTGATCTCTGCTTTTGGTTTCTATGGTTTGCTTTCTGGAGTTGATCAAAACACAAGTCTTGTCTGTTGTTTGTGTTCTCAAGAAATAGAGAAGCTGCTGAAGGCGCTTTCCTGCCTTTTGCAGTACCGGTTTACACTTTGCACATGTATGTGTTTTGCTTGTCACCAGACCACGAATAAAGGTGGGTACTTCCTAATTTGCTTGATTTCCATGAAAGAGCCATGTAACAGAAACCTTTCCTTTGACACTCCACCGGTTGATGTTTCTCATGTCTATAGAGCAAGACCAAAGCTGTTACTGCCTAATTTGCAAAGTTTCCATGAAAGAGCACTGTAACATAAAGCTTTGCTTTTCCGAGTGAACAGTGGTTTCTGCTTTTGGTTTCCATGGCTTGCTTTCTGGAGTTGATGAAAACACAAGTCATGTTAGTTGTTTGTGCTGCCAACCAGCAGAGAAGCTGCTGCAGACACTCTCTTGCTTTATCCATTACTGGCTTTTACGCTGCACCGGTTGGTGTCTTTCATGTCCATAGAAGGAGAACTAAAGCTGTTACTGCCTAATTTACTAAGTTTCTGTGATAGAGCTATGTAACATACAGATTTGCTTTACAGAGTGAACTGTGATCTCTGCTTTTGGTTTCTATGGTTTGCTTTCTGGAGTTGATCAAAACACAAGTCTTGTTAGTTGCTTGTGTTGCCAACCACCAGAGAAGCTGCTGCAGACACTTTCATGCCTTATGCTTTCTTTGCTTACACTCTGTACCAGTTAGTGTTTCCCATGTCTATAGAGCAAGAGCAAAGCTGGTATTGCCTAATTTGGTAGAGTTCCATGTAAGAGCAATGTAACATAAAGATTTGCTTTACAGAGTGAACTGTGATCTCTGCTTTTGGTTTCCAGGGCTTGCTTTCTGGAGTTGATCAAAACACAAGTCTTGTTAGTTGCTTGTGTTTCCAACCAGCAGAGAAGCTGCTGCAGACACTTTCATGCCTTATGCTTTCTTTGCTTACACTCTGTACCAGTTAGTGTTTCCCATGTCTATAGAGCAAGACCAAAGCTGGTATTGCCTAATTTGGTAGAGTTCCATGTAAGAGCTATGTAACATAAAGATTTGCTTTTCAGAGTGAACAGTGATCTCTGCTTTTGGTTTCCATGGCTTGCTTTCTGGAGTTGATGAAAACACAAGTCATGTTAGTTGTTTGTGCTGCCAACCAGCAGAGAAGCTGCTGCAGACCCTCTCTTGCCTTATCCATTACTGGCTTTTACGCTGCACCGGTTGGTGTCTTTCATGTCCATAGGAGGAGAACTAAAGCTGTTACTGCCTAATTTACTGTTTCTGTGATAGAGCTATGTAACATAAAGATTTGCTTTACAGAGTGAACTGTGATCTCTGCTTTTGGTTTCTATGGTTTGCTTTCTGGAGTTGATCAAAACACAAGTCTTGTTAGTTGCTTGTGTTGCCAACCAGCAGAGAAGCTGCTGCAGACACTTTCATGCCTTATGCTTTACTTGCTTACACTCTGTACCAGTTAGTGTTTCCCATGTCTATAGAGCAAGACCAAAGCTGGTATTGCCTAATTTGATAGAGTTCCATGTAAGAGCTATGTAACATAAAGATTTGCTTTTCAGAGTGAACAGTGATCTCTGCTTTTGGTTTCCATGGCTTGCTTTCTGGAGTTGATGAAAACACAAGTCATGTTAGTTGTTTGTGCTGCCAACCAGCAGAGAAGCTGCTGCAGACCCTCTCTTGCCTTATCCATTACTGGCTTTTACGCTGCACCGGTTGGTGTCTTTCATGTCCATAGAAGGAGAACTAAAGCTGTTACTGCCTAATTTACTAAGTTTCTGTGATAGAGCTATGTAACATAAAGATTTGCTTTACAGAGTGAACAGTGATCTCTGCTTTTGGTTTCTATGGTTTGCTTTCTGGAGTTGATCAAAACACAAGTCTTGGCTGTTGTTTGTGTTCTCAAGAAATAGAGAAGCTGCTGAAGGCGCTTTCCTGCCTTTTGCAGTACCGGTTTACACTTTGCACATGTATGTGTTTTGCTTGTCACCAGACCACGAATAAAGGTGGGTACTTCCTAATTTGCTTGATTTCCATGAAAGAGCCATGTAACAGAAACCTTTCCTTTGACACTCCACCGGTTGATGTTTCTCATGTCTATAGAGCAAGACCAAAGCTGTTACTGCCTAATTTGCAAAGTTTCCATGAAAGAGCACTGTAACATAAAGCTTTGCTTTTCCGAGTGAACAGTGGTTTCTGCTTTTGGTTTCCATGGCTTGCTTTCTGGAGTTGATGAAAACACAAGTCATGTTAGTTGTTTGTGCTGCCAACCAGCAGAGAAGCTGCTGCAGACACTCTCTTGCTTTATCCATTACTGGCTTTTACGCTGCACCGGTTGGTGTCTTTCATGTCCATAGAAGGAGAACTAAAGCTGTTACTGCCTAATTTACTAAGTTTCTGTGATAGAGCTATGTAACATACAGATTTGCTTTACAGAGTGAACAGTGATCTCTGCTTTTGGTTTCTATAGTTTGCTTTCTGGAGTTGATCAAAACACAAGTCTTGTTAGTTGCTTGTGTTGCCAACCACCAGAGAAGCTGCTGCAGACACTTTCATGCCTTATGCTTTACTTGCTTACACTCTGTACCAGTTAGTGTTTCCCATGTCTATAGAGCAAGAGCAAAGCTGGTATTGCCTAATTTGGTAGAGTTCCATGTAAGAGCAATGTAACTTAAAGATTTGCTTTACAGAGTGAACTGTGATCTCTGCTTTTGGTTTCCAGGGCTTGCTTTCTGGAGTTGATCAAAACACAAGTCTTGTTAGTTGCTTGTGTTGCCAACCAGCAGAGAAGCTGCTGCAGACACTTTCATGCCTTATCCTTTACTTGCTTACACTCTGTACCAGTTAGTGTTTCCCATGTCTATAGAGCAAGAGCAAAGCTGGTATTGCCTAATTTGGTAGAGTTCCATGTAAGAGCTATGTAACATAAAGATTTGCTTTTCAGAGTGAACAGTGATCTCTGCTTTTGGTTTCCATGGCTTGCTTTCTGGAGTTGATGAAAACACAAGTCATGTTAGTTGTTTGTGCTGCCAACCAGCAGAGAAGCTGCTGCAGACCCTCTCTTGCCTTATCCATTACTGGCTTTTACGCTGCACCGGTTGGTGTCTTTCATGTCCATAGGAGGAGAACTAAAGCTGTTACTGCCTAATTTACTAAGTTTCTGTGATAGAGCTATGTAACATAAAGATTTGCTTTACAGAGTGAACAGTGATCTCTGCTTTTGGTTTCTATGGTTTGCTTTCTGGAGTTGATCAAAACACAAGTCTTGTTAGTTGCTTGTGTTGCCAACCACCAGAGAAGCTGCTGCAGACACTTTCATGCCTTATGCTTTCTTTGCTTACACTCTGTACCAGTTAGTGTTTCCCATGTCTATAGAGCAAGACCAAAGCTGGTATTGCCTAATTTGGTAGAGTTCCATGTAAGAGCTATGTAACATAAAGATTTGCTTTACAGAGTGAACAGTGATCTCTGCTTTTGGTTTCTATGGTTTGCTTTCTGGAGTTGATCAAAACACAAGTCTTGGCTGTTGTTTGTGTTCCCAAGAAATAGAGAAGCTGCTGAAGGCGCTTTCCTGCCTTTTGCAGTACCGGTTTACACTTTGCACATGTATGTGTTTTGCGTGTCACCAGACCACTAATAAAGGTGGGTACTTCCTAATTTGCTTGATTTCCATGAAAGAGCCATGTAACAGAAACCTTTCCTTTGACACTCCACCGGTTGATGTTTCTCATGTCTATAGAGCAAGACCAAAGCTGTTACTGCTTAATTTGCTAAGTTTCCATGAAAGAGCACTGTAACATAAAGCTTTGCTTTTCCGAGTGAACAGTGGTTTCTGCTTTTGGTTTCCATGGCTTGCTTTCTGGAGTTGATGAAAACACAAGTCATGTTAGTTGTTTGTGCTGCCAACCAGCAGAGAAGCTGCTGCAGACCCTCTCTTGCTTTATCCATTACTGGCTTTTACGCTGCACCGGTTGGTGTCTTTCATGTCCATAGAAGGAGAACTAAAGCTGTTACTGCCTAATTTACTAAGTTTCTGTGATAGAGCTATGTAACATACAGATTTGCTTTACAGAATGAACAGTGATCTCTGCTTTTGGTTTCTATAGTTTGCTTTCTGGAGTTGATCAAAACACAAGTCTTGTTAGTTGCTTGTGTTGCCAACCACCAGAGAAGCTGCTGCAGACACTTTCATGCCTTATGCTTTCTTTGCTTACACTCTGTACCAGTTAGTGTTTCCCATGTCTATAGAGCAAGAGCAAAGCTGGTATTGCCTAATTTGATAGAGTTCCATGTATGAGCTATGTAACATAAAGATTTGCTTTTCAGAGTGAACAGTGATCTCTGCTTTTGGTTTCCATGGCTTGCTTTCTGGAGTTGATGAAAACACAAGTCATGTTAGTTGTTTGTGCTGCCAACCAGCAGAGAAGCTGCTGCAGACCCTCTCTTGCCTTATCCATTTCTGTCTTTTACGCTGCACCTTTGGTGTCTTTCATGTCCATAGAAGGAGAACTAAAGCTGTTACTGCCTAATTTACTAAGTTTCTGTGATAGAGCTATGTAACATAAAGATTTGCTTTACAGAGTGAACAGTGATCTCTGCTTTTGGTTTCTATGGTTTGCTTTCTGGAGTTGATCAAAACACAAGTCTTGTCTGTTGTTTGTGTTCTCAAGAAATAGAGAAGCTGCTGAAGGCGCTTTCCTGCCTTTTGCAGTACCGGTTTACACTTTGCACATGTATGTGTTTTGCTTGTCACCAGACCACGAATAAAGGTGGGTACTTCCTAATTTGCTTGATTTCCATGAAAGAGCCATGTAACAGAAACCTTTCCTTTGACACTCCACCGGTTGATGTTTCTCATGTCTATAGAGCAAGACCAAAGCTGTTACTGCCTAATTTGCAAAGTTTCCATGAAAGAGCACTGTAACATAAAGCTTTGCTTTTCCGAGTGAACAGTGGTTTCTGCTTTTGGTTTCCATGGCTTGCTTTCTGGAGTTGATGAAAACACAAGTCATGTTAGTTGTTTGTGCTGCCAACCAGCAGAGAAGCTGCTGCAGACACTCTCTTGCTTTATCCATTACTGGCTTTTACGCTGCACCGGTTGGTGTCTTTCATGTCCATAGAAGGAGAACTAAAGCTGTTACTGCCTAATTTACTAAGTTTCTGTGATAGAGCTATGTAACATACAGATTTGCTTTACAGAGTGAACAGTGATCTCTGCTTTTGGTTTCTATAGTTTGCTTTCTGGAGTTGATCAAAACACAAGTCTTGTTAGTTGCTTGTGTTGCCAACCACCAGAGAAGCTGCTGCAGACACTTTCATGCCTTATGCTTTCTTTGCTTACACTCTGTACCAGTTAGTGTTTCCCATGTCTATAGAGCAAGACCAAAGCTGGTATTGCCTAATTTGGTAGAGTTCCATGTAAGAGCAATGTAACATAAAGATTTGCTTTACAGAGTGAACTGTGATCTCTGCTTTTGGTTTCCAGGGCTTGCTTTCTGGAGTTGATCAAAACACAAGTCTTGTTAGTTGCTTGTGTTGCCAACCAGCAGAGAAGCTGCTGCAGACACTTTCATGCCTTATCCTTTACTTGCTTACACTCTGTACCAGTTAGTGTTTCCCATGTCTATAGAGCAAGACCAAAGCTGGTATTGCCTAATTTGGTAGAGTTCCATGTAAGAGCTATGTAACATAAAGATTTGCTTTTCAGAGTGAACAGTGATCTCTGCTTTTGGTTTCCATGGCTTGCTTTCTGGAGTTGATGAAAACACAAGTCATGTTAGTTGTTTGTGCTGCCAACCAGCAGAGAAGCTGCTGCAGACCCTCTCTTGCCTTATCCATTACTGGCTTTTACGCTGCACCGGTTGGTGTCTTTCATGTCCATAGGAGGAGAACTAAAGCTGTTACTGCCTAATTTACTAAGTTTCTGTGATAGAGCTATGTAACATAAAGATTTGCTTTACAGAGTGAACAGTGATCTCTGCTTTTGGTTTCTATGGTTTGCTTTCTGGAGTTGATCAAAACACAAGTCTTGTTAGTTGCTTGTGTTGCCAACCACCAGAGAAGCTGCTGCAGACACTTTCATGCCTTATGCTTTACTTGCTTACACTCTGTACCAGTTAGTGTTTCCCATGTCTATAGAGCAAGACCAAAGCTGGTATTGCCTAATTTGGTAGAGTTCCATGTAAGAGCTATGTAACATAAAGATTTGCTTTACAGAGTGAACAGTGATCTCTGCTTTTGGTTTCTATGGTTTGCTTTCTGGAGTTGATCAAAACACAAGTCTTGGCTGTTGTTTGTGTTCCCAAGAAATAGAGAAGCTGCTGAAGGCGCTTTCCTGCCTTTTGCAGTACCGGTTTACACTTTGCACATGTATGTGTTTTGCGTGTCACCAGACCACTAATAAAGGTGGGTACTTCCTAATTTGCTTGATTTCCATGAAAGAGCCATGTAACAGAAACCTTTCCTTTGACACTCCACCGGTTGATGTTTCTCATGTCTATAGAGCAAGACCAAAGCTGTTACTGCTTAATTTGCTAAGTTTCCATGAAAGAGCACTGTAACATAAAGCTTTGCTTTTCCGAGTGAACAGTGGTTTCTGCTTTTGGTTTCCATGGCTTGCTTTCTGGAGTTGATGAAAACACAAGTCATGTTAGTTGTTTGTGCTGCCAACCAGCAGAGAAGCTGCTGCAGACCCTCTCTTGCTTTATCCATTACTGGCTTTTACGCTGCACCGGTTGGTGTCTTTCATGTCCATAGAAGGAGAACTAAAGCTGTTACTGCCTAATTTACTAAGTTTCTGTGATAGAGCTATGTAACATACAGATTTGCTTTACAGAATGAACAGTGATCTCTGCTTTTGGTTTCTATAGTTTGCTTTCTGGAGTTGATCAAAACACAAGTCTTGTTAGTTGCTTGTGTTGCCAACCACCAGAGAAGCTGCTGCAGACACTTTCATGCCTTATGCTTTCTTTGCTTACACTCTGTACCAGTTAGTGTTTCCCATGTCTATAGAGCAAGAGCAAAGCTGGTATTGCCTAATTTGATAGAGTTCCATGTATGAGCTATGTAACATAAAGATTTGCTTTTCAGAGTGAACAGTGATCTCTGCTTTTGGTTTCCATGGCTTGCTTTCTGGAGTTGATGAAAACACAAGTCATGTTAGTTGTTTGTGCTGCCAACCAGCAGAGAAGCTGCTGCAGACCCTCTCTTGCCTTATCCATTTCTGTCTTTTACGCTGCACCTTTGGTGTCTTTCATGTCCATAGAAGGAGAACTAAAGCTGTTACTGCCTAATTTACTAAGTTTCTGTGATAGAGCTATGTAACATAAAGATTTGCTTTACAGAGTGAACAGTGATCTCTGCTTTTGGTTTCTATGGTTTGCTTTCTGGAGTTGATCAAAACACAAGTCTTGTCTGTTGTTTGTGTTCTCAAGAAATAGAGAAGCTGCTGAAGGCCCTTTCCTGCCTTTTGCAGTACCGGTTTACACTTTGCACATGTATGTGTTTTGCTTGTCACCAGACCACGAATAAAGGTGGGTACTTCCTAATTTGCTTGATTTCCATGAAAGAGCCATGTAACAGAAACCTTTCCTTTGACACTCCACCGGTTGATGTTTCTCATGTCTATAGAGCAAGACCAAAGCTGTTACTGCTTAATTTGCTAAGTTTCCATGAAAGAGCACTGTAACATAAAGCTTTGCTTTTCCGAGTGAACAGTGGTTTCTGCTTTTGGTTTCCATGGCTTGCTTTCTGGAGTTGATGAAAACACAAGTCATGTTAGTTGTTTGTGCTGCCAACCAGCAGAGAAGCTGCTGCAGACCCTCTCTTGCTTTATCCATTACTGGCTTTTACGCTGCACCGGTTGGTGTCTTTCATGTCCATAGAAGGAGAACTAAAGCTGTTACTGCCTAATTTACTAAGTTTCTGTGATAGAGCTATGTAACATACAGATTTGCTTTACAGAATGAACAGTGATCTCTGCTTTTGGTTTCTATAGTTTGCTTTCTGGAGTTGATCAAAACACAAGTCTTGTTAGTTGCTTGTGTTGCCAACCACCAGAGAAGCTGCTGCAGACACTTTCATGCCTTATGCTTTCTTTGCTTACACTCTGTACCAGTTAGTGTTTCCCATGTCTATAGAGCAAGAGCAAAGCTGGTATTGCCTAATTTGATAGAGTTCCATGTATGAGCTATGTAACATAAAGATTTGCTTTTCAGAGTGAACAGTGATCTCTGCTTTTGGTTTCCATGGCTTGCTTTCTGGAGTTGATGAAAACACAAGTCATGTTAGTTGTTTGTGCTGCCAACCAGCAGAGAAGCTGCTGCAGACCCTCTCTTGCCTTATCCATTTCTGTCTTTTACGCTGCACCTTTGGTGTCTTTCATGTCCATAGAAGGAGAACTAAAGCTGTTACTGCCTAATTTACTAAGTTTCTGTGATAGAGCTATGTAACATAAAGATTTGCTTTACAGAGTGAACAGTGATCTCTGCTTTTGGTTTCTATGGTTTGCTTTCTGGAGTTGATCAAAACACAAGTCTTGTCTGTTGTTTGTGTTCTCAAGAAATAGAGAAGCTGCTGAAGGCGCTTTCCTGCCTTTTGCAGTACCGGTTTACACTTTGCACATGTATGTGTTTTGCTTGTCACCAGACCACGAATAAAGGTGGGTACTTCCTAATTTGCTTGATTTCCATGAAAGAGCCATGTAACAGAAACCTTTCCTTTGACACTCCACCGGTTGATGTTTCTCATGTCTATAGAGCAAGACCAAAGCTGTTACTGCCTAATTTGCAAAGTTTCCATGAAAGAGCACTGTAACATAAAGCTTTGCTTTTCCGAGTGAACAGTGGTTTCTGCTTTTGGTTTCCATGGCTTGCTTTCTGGAGTTGATGAAAACACAAGTCATGTTAGTTGTTTGTGCTGCCAACCAGCAGAGAAGCTGCTGCAGACACTCTCTTGCTTTATCCATTACTGGCTTTTACGCTGCACCGGTTGGTGTCTTTCATGTCCATAGAAGGAGAACTAAAGCTGTTACTGCCTAATTTACTAAGTTTCTGTGATAGAGCTATGTAACATACAGATTTGCTTTACAGAGTGAACAGTGATCTCTGCTTTTGGTTTCTATAGTTTGCTTTCTGGAGTTGATCAAAACACAAGTCTTGTTAGTTGCTTGTGTTGCCAACCACCAGAGAAGCTGCTGCAGACACTTTCATGCCTTATGCTTTCTTTGCTTACACTCTGTACCAGTTAGTGTTTCCCATGTCTATAGAGCAAGACCAAAGCTGGTATTGCCTAATTTGGTAGAGTTCCATGTAAGAGCAATGTAACATAAAGATTTGCTTTACAGAGTGAACTGTGATCTCTGCTTTTGGTTTCCAGGGCTTGCTTTCTGGAGTTGATCAAAACACAAGTCTTGTTAGTTGCTTGTGTTGCCAACCAGCAGAGAAGCTGCTGCAGACACTTTCATGCCTTATCCTTTACTTGCTTACACTCTGTACCAGTTAGTGTTTCCCATGTCTATAGAGCAAGACCAAAGCTGGTATTGCCTAATTTGGTAGAGTTCCATGTAAGAGCTATGTAACATAAAGATTTGCTTTTCAGAGTGAACAGTGATCTCTGCTTTTGGTTTCCATGGCTTGCTTTCTGGAGTTGATGAAAACACAAGTCATGTTAGTTGTTTGTGCTGCCAACCAGCAGAGAAGCTGCTGCAGACCCTCTCTTGCCTTATCCATTACTGGCTTTTACGCTGCACCGGTTGGTGTCTTTCATGTCCATAGGAGGAGAACTAAAGCTGTTACTGCCTAATTTACTAAGTTTCTGTGATAGAGCTATGTAACATAAAGATTTGCTTTACAGAGTGAACAGTGATCTCTGCTTTTGGTTTCTATGGTTTGCTTTCTGGAGTTGATCAAAACACAAGTCTTGTTAGTTGCTTGTGTTGCCAACCACCAGAGAAGCTGCTGCAGACACTTTCATGCCTTATGCTTTACTTGCTTACACTCTGTACCAGTTAGTGTTTCCCATGTCTATAGAGCAAGACCAAAGCTGGTATTGCCTAATTTGGTAGAGTTCCATGTAAGAGCTATGTAACATAAAGATTTGCTTTACAGAGTGAACAGTGATCTCTGCTTTTGGTTTCTATGGTTTGCTTTCTGGAGTTGATCAAAACACAAGTCTTGGCTGTTGTTTGTGTTCCCAAGAAATAGAGAAGCTGCTGAAGGCGCTTTCCTGCCTTTTGCAGTACCGGTTTACACTTTGCACATGTATGTGTTTTGCGTGTCACCAGACCACGAATAAAGGTGGGTACTTCCTAATTTGCTTGATTTCCATGAAAGAGCCATGTAACAGAAACCTTTCCTTTGACACTCCACCGGTTGATGTTTCTCATGTCTATAGAGCAAGACCAAAGCTGTTACTGCTTAATTTGCTAAGTTTCCATGAAAGAGCACTGTAACATAAAGCTTTGCTTTTCCGAGTGAACAGTGGTTTCTGCTTTTGGTTTCCATGGCTTGCTTTCTGGAGTTGATGAAAACACAAGTCATGTTAGTTGTTTGTGCTGCCAACCAGCAGAGAAGCTGCTGCAGACCCTCTCTTGCTTTATCCATTACTGGCTTTTACGCTGCACCGGTTGGTGTCTTTCATGTCCATAGAAGGAGAACTAAAGCTGTTACTGCCTAATTTACTAAGTTTCTGTGATAGAGCTATGTAACATACAGATTTGCTTTACAGAATGAACAGTGATCTCTGCTTTTGGTTTCTATAGTTTGCTTTCTGGAGTTGATCAAAACACAAGTCTTGTTAGTTGCTTGTGTTGCCAACCACCAGAGAAGCTGCTGCAGACACTTTCATGCCTTATGCTTTCTTTGCTTACACTCTGTACCAGTTAGTGTTTCCCATGTCTATAGAGCAAGAGCAAAGCTGGTATTGCCTAATTTGATAGAGTTCCATGTATGAGCTATGTAACATAAAGATTTGCTTTTCAGAGTGAACAGTGATCTCTGCTTTTGGTTTCCATGGCTTGCTTTCTGGAGTTGATGAAAACACAAGTCATGTTAGTTGTTTGTGCTGCCAACCAGCAGAGAAGCTGCTGCAGACCCTCTCTTGCCTTATCCATTTCTGTCTTTTACGCTGCACCTTTGGTGTCTTTCATGTCCATAGAAGGAGAACTAAAGCTGTTACTGCCTAATTTACTAAGTTTCTGTGATAGAGCTATGTAACATAAAGATTTGCTTTACAGAGTGAACAGTGATCTCTGCTTTTGGTTTCTATGGTTTGCTTTCTGGAGTTGATCAAAACACAAGTCTTGTCTGTTGTTTGTGTTCTCAAGAAATAGAGAAGCTGCTGAAGGCCCTTTCCTGCCTTTTGCAGTACCGGTTTACACTTTGCACATGTATGTGTTTTGCTTGTCACCAGACCACGAATAAAGGTGGGTACTTCCTAATTTGCTTGATTTCCATGAAAGAGCCATGTAACAGAAACCTTTCCTTTGACACTCCACCGGTTGATGTTTCTCATGTCTATAGAGCAAGACCAAAGCTGTTACTGCTTAATTTGCTAAGTTTCCATGAAAGAGCACTGTAACATAAAGCTTTGCTTTTCCGAGTGAACAGTGGTTTCTGCTTTTGGTTTCCATGGCTTGCTTTCTGGAGTTGATGAAAACACAAGTCATGTTAGTTGTTTGTGCTGCCAACCAGCAGAGAAGCTGCTGCAGACACTCTCTTGCTTTATCCATTACTGGCTTTTACGCTGCACCGGTTGGTGTCTTTCATGTCCATAGAAGGAGAACTAAAGCTGTTACTGCCTAATTTACTAAGTTTCTGTGATAGAGCTATGTAACATACAGATTTGCTTTACAGAGTGAACTGTGATCTCTGCTTTTGGTTTCTATAGTTTGCTTTCTGGAGTTGATCAAAACACAAGTCTTGTTAGTTGCTTGTGTTGCCAACCACCAGAGAAGCTGCTGCAGACACTTTCATGCCTTATGCTTTCTTTGCTTACACTCTGTACCAGTTAGTGTTTCCCATGTCTATAGAGCAAGAGCAAAGCTGGTATTGCCTAATTTGGTAGAGTTCCATGTAAGAGCAATGTAACATAAAGATTTGCTTTACAGAGTGAACTGTGATCTCTGCTTTTGGTTTCCAGGGCTTGCTTTCTGGAGTTGATCAAAACACAAGTCTTGTTAGTTGCTTGTGTTTCCAACCAGCAGAGAAGCTGCTGCAGACACTTTCATGCCTTATGCTTTCTTTGCTTACACTCTGTACCAGTTAGTGTTTCCCATGTCTATAGAGCAAGACCAAAGCTGGTATTGCCTAATTTGGTAGAGTTCCATGTAAGAGCTATGTAACATAAAGATTTGCTTTTCAGAGTGAACAGTGATCTCTGCTTTTGGTTTCCATGGCTTGCTTTCTGGAGTTGATGAAAACACAAGTCATGTTAGTTGTTTGTGCTGCCAACCAGCAGAGAAGCTGCTGCAGACCCTCTCTTGCCTTATCCATTACTGGCTTTTACGCTGCACCGGTTGGTGTCTTTCATGTCCATAGGAGGAGAACTAAAGCTGTTACTGCCTAATTTACTGTTTCTGTGATAGAGCTATGTAACATAAAGATTTGCTTTACAGAGTGAACTGTGATCTCTGCTTTTGGTTTCTATGGTTTGCTTTCTGGAGTTGATCAAAACACAAGTCTTGTTAGTTGCTTGTGTTGCCAACCAGCAGAGAAGCTGCTGCAGACACTTTCATGCCTTATGCTTTACTTGCTTACACTCTGTACCAGTTAGTGTTTCCCATGTCTATAGAGCAAGACCAAAGCTGGTATTGCCTAATTTGATAGAGTTCCATGTAAGAGCTATGTAACATAAAGATTTGCTTTTCAGAGTGAACAGTGATCTCTGCTTTTGGTTTCCATGGCTTGCTTTCTGGAGTTGATGAAAACACAAGTCATGTTAGTTGTTTGTGCTGCCAACCAGCAGAGAAGCTGCTGCAGACCCTCTCTTGCCTTATCCATTACTGGCTTTTACGCTGCACCGGTTGGTGTCTTTCATGTCCATAGAAGGAGAACTAAAGCTGTTACTGCCTAATTTACTAAGTTTCTGTGATAGAGCTATGTAACATAAAGATTTGCTTTACAGAGTGAACAGTGATCTCTGCTTTTGGTTTCTATGGTTTGCTTTCTGGAGTTGATCAAAACACAAGTCTTGTCTGTTGTTTGTGTTCTCAAGAAATAGAGAAGCTGCTGAAGGCGCTTTCCTGCCTTTTGCAGTACCGGTTTACACTTTGCACATGTATGTGTTTTGCTTGTCACCAGACCACGAATAAAGGTGGGTACTTCCTAATTTGCTTGATTTCCATGAAAGAGCCATGTAACAGAAACCTTTCCTTTGACACTCCACCGGTTGATGTTTCTCATGTCTATAGAGCAAGACCAAAGCTGTTACTGCCTAATTTGCAAAGTTTCCATGAAAGAGCACTGTAACATAAAGCTTTGCTTTTCCGAGTGAACAGTGGTTTCTGCTTTTGGTTTCCATGGCTTGCTTTCTGGAGTTGATGAAAACACAAGTCATGTTAGTTGTTTGTGCTGCCAACCAGCAGAGAAGCTGCTGCAGACACTCTCTTGCTTTATCCATTACTGGCTTTTACGCTGCACCGGTTGGTGTCTTTCATGTCCATAGAAGGAGAACTAAAGCTGTTACTGCCTAATTTACTAAGTTTCTGTGATAGAGCTATGTAACATACAGATTTGCTTTACAGAGTGAACAGTGATCTCTGCTTTTGGTTTCTATAGTTTGCTTTCTGGAGTTGATCAAAACACAAGTCTTGTTAGTTGCTTGTGTTGCCAACCACCAGAGAAGCTGCTGCAGACACTTTCATGCCTTATGCTTTACTTGCTTACACTCTGTACCAGTTAGTGTTTCCCATGTCTATAGAGCAAGACCAAAGCTGGTATTGCCTAATTTGGTAGAGTTCCATGTAAGAGCAATGTAACTTAAAGATTTGCTTTACAGAGTGAACTGTGATCTCTGCTTTTGGTTTCCAGGGCTTGCTTTCTGGAGTTGATCAAAACACAAGTCTTGTTAGTTGCTTGTGTTGCCAACCAGCAGAGAAGCTGCTGCAGACACTTTCATGCCTTATCCTTTACTTGCTTACACTCTGTACCAGTTAGTGTTTCCCATGTCTATAGAGCAAGACCAAAGCTGGTATTGCCTAATTTGGTAGAGTTCCATGTAAGAGCTATGTAACATAAAGATTTGCTTTTCAGAGTGAACAGTGATCTCTGCTTTTGGTTTCCATGGCTTGCTTTCTGGAGTTGATGAAAACACAAGTCATGTTAGTTGTTTGTGCTGCCAACCAGCAGAGAAGCTGCTGCAGACCCTCTCTTGCCTTATCCATTACTGGCTTTTACGCTGCACCGGTTGGTGTCTTTCATGTCCATAGGAGGAGAACTAAAGCTGTTACTGCCTAATTTACTAAGTTTCTGTGATAGAGCTATGTAACATAAAGATTTGCTTTACAGAGTGAACAGTGATCTCTGCTTTTGGTTTCTATGGTTTGCTTTCTGGAGTTGATCAAAACACAAGTCTTGTTAGTTGCTTGTGTTGCCAACCACCAGAGAAGCTGCTGCAGACACTTTCATGCCTTATGCTTTACTTGCTTACACTCTGTACCAGTTAGTGTTTCCCATGTCTATAGAGCAAGACCAAAGCTGGTATTGCCTAATTTGATAGAGTTCCATGTAAGAGCTATGTAACATAAAGATTTGCTTTACAGAGTGAACAGTGATCTCTGCTTTTGGTTTCTATGGTTTGCTTTCTGGAGTTGATCAAAACACAAGTCTTGGCTGTTGTTTGTGTTCCCAAGAAATAGAGAAGCTGCTGAAGGCGCTTTCCTGCCTTTTGCAGTACCGGTTTACACTTTGCACATGTATGTGTTTTGCTTGTCACCAGACCACGAATAAAGGTGGGTACTTGCTAATTTGCTTGATTTCCATGAAAGAGCCATGTAACAGAAACCTTTCCTTTGACACTCCACCGGTTGATGTTTCTCATGTCTATAGAGCAAGACCAAAGCTGTTACTGCTTAATTTGCTAAGTTTCCATGAAAGAGCACTGTAACATAAAGCTTTGCTTTTCCGAGTGAACAGTGGTTTCTGCTTTTGGTTTCCATGGCTTGCTTTCTGGAGTTGATGAAAACACAAGTCATGTTAGTTGTTTGTGCTGCCAACCAGCAGAGAAGCTGCTGCAGACCCTCTCTTGCTTTATCCATTACTGGCTTTTACGCTGCACCGGTTGGTGTCTTTCATGTCCATAGAAGGAGAACTAAAGCTGTTACTGCCTAATTTACTAAGTTTCTGTGATAGAGCTATGTAACATACAGATTTGCTTTACAGAATGAACAGTGATCTCTGCTTTTGGTTTCTATAGTTTGCTTTCTGGAGTTGATCAAAACACAAGTCTTGTTAGTTGCTTGTGTTTCCAACCAGCAGAGAAGCTGCTGCAGACACTTTCATGCCTTATGCTTTCTTTGCTTACACTCTGTACCAGTTAGTGTTTCCCATGTCTATAGAGCAAGACCAAAGCTGGTATTGCCTAATTTGGTAGAGTTCCATGTAAGAGCTATGTAACATAAAGATTTGCTTTTCAGAGTGAACAGTGATCTCTGCTTTTGGTTTCCATGGCTTGCTTTCTGGAGTTGATGAAAACACAAGTCATGTTAGTTGTTTGTGCTGCCAACCAGCAGAGAAGCTGCTGCAGACCCTCTCTTGCCTTATCCATTACTGGCTTTTACGCTGCACCGGTTGGTGTCTTTCATGTCCATAGGAGGAGAACTAAAGCTGTTACTGCCTAATTTACTGTTTCTGTGATAGAGCTATGTAACATAAAGATTTGCTTTACAGAGTGAACAGTGATCTCTGCTTTTGGTTTCTATGGTTTGCTTTCTGGAGTTGATCAAAACACAAGTCTTGTTAGTTGCTTGTGTTGCCAACCAGCAGAGAAGCTGCTGCAGACACTTTCATGCCTTATGCTTTACTTGCTTACACTCTGTACCAGTTAGTGTTTCCCATGTCTATAGAGCAAGACCAAAGCTGGTATTGCCTAATTTGATAGAGTTCCATGTAAGAGCTATGTAACATAAAGATTTGCTTTTCAGAGTGAACAGTGATCTCTGCTTTTGGTTTCCATGGCTTGCTTTCTGGAGTTGATGAAAACACAAGTCATGTTAGTTGTTTGTGCTGCCAACCAGCAGAGAAGCTGCTGCAGACCCTCTCTTGCCTTATCCATTACTGGCTTTTACGCTGCACCGGTTGGTGTCTTTCATGTCCATAGGAGGAGAACTAAAGCTGTTACTGCCTAATTTACTGTTTCTGTGATAGAGCTATGTAACATAAAGATTTGCTTTACAGAGTGAACTGTGATCTCTGCTTTTGGTTTCTATGGTTTGCTTTCTGGAGTTGATCAAAACACAAGTCTTGTTAGTTGCTTGTGTTGCCAACCAGCAGAGAAGCTGCTGCAGACACTTTCATGCCTTATGCTTTACTTGCTTACACTCTGTACCAGTTAGTGTTTCCCATGTCTATAGAGTAAGACCAAAGCTGGTATTGCCTAATTTGATAGAGTTCCATGTAAGAGCTATGTAACATAAAGATTTGCTTTTCAGAGTGAACAGTGATCTCTGCTTTTGGTTTCCATGGCTTGCTTTCTGGAGTTGATGAAAACACAAGTCATGTTAGTTGTTTGTGCTGCCAACCAGCAGAGAAGCTGCTGCAGACCCTCTCTTGCCTTATCCATTACTGGCTTTTACGCTGCACCGGTTGGTGTCTTTCATGTCCATAGAAGGAGAACTAAAGCTGTTACTGCCTAATTTACTAAGTTTCTGTGATAGAGCTATGTAACATAAAGATTTGCTTTACAGAGTGAACAGTGATCTCTGCTTTTGGTTTCTATGGTTTGCTTTCTGGAGTTGATCAAAACACAAGTCTTGTCTGTTGTTTGTGTTCTCAAGAAATAGAGAAGCTGCTGAAGGCGCTTTCCTGCCTTTTGCAGTACCGGTTTACACTTTGCACATGTATGTGTTTTGCTTGTCACCAGACCACGAATAAAGGTGGGTACTTCCTAATTTGCTTGATTTCCATGAAAGAGCCATGTAACAGAAACCTTTCCTTTGACACTCCACCGGTTGATGTTTCTCATGTCTATAGAGCAAGACCAAAGCTGTTACTGCCTAATTTGCAAAGTTTCCATGAAAGAGCACTGTAACATAAAGCTTTGCTTTTCCGAGTGAACAGTGGTTTCTGCTTTTGGTTTCCATGGCTTGCTTTCTGGAGTTGATGAAAACACAAGTCATGTTAGTTGTTTGTGCTGCCAACCAGCAGAGAAGCTGCTGCAGACACTCTCTTGCTTTATCCATTACTGGCTTTTACGCTGCACCGGTTGGTGTCTTTCATGTCCATAGAAGGAGAACTAAAGCTGTTACTGCCTAATTTACTAAGTTTCTGTGATAGAGCTATGTAACATACAGATTTGCTTTACAGAGTGAACAGTGATCTCTGCTTTTGGTTTCTATAGTTTGCTTTCTGGAGTTGATCAAAACACAAGTCTTGTTAGTTGCTTGTGTTGCCAACCACCAGAGAAGCTGCTGCAGACACTTTCATGCCTTATGCTTTACTTGCTTACACTCTGTACCAGTTAGTGTTTCCCATGTCTATAGAGCAAGACCAAAGCTGGTATTGCCTAATTTGGTAGAGTTCCATGTAAGAGCAATGTAACTTAAAGATTTGCTTTACAGAGTGAACTGTGATCTCTGCTTTTGGTTTCCAGGGCTTGCTTTCTGGAGTTGATCAAAACACAAGTCTTGTTAGTTGCTTGTGTTGCCAACCAGCAGAGAAGCTGCTGCAGACACTTTCATGCCTTATCCTTTACTTGCTTACACTCTGTACCAGTTAGTGTTTCCCATGTCTATAGAGCAAGACCAAAGCTGGTATTGCCTAATTTGGTAGAGTTCCATGTAAGAGCTATGTAACATAAAGATTTGCTTTTCAGAGTGAACAGTGATCTCTGCTTTTGGTTTCCATGGCTTGCTTTCTGGAGTTGATGAAAACACAAGTCATGTTAGTTGTTTGTGCTGCCAACCAGCAGAGAAGCTGCTGCAGACCCTCTCTTGCCTTATCCATTACTGGCTTTTACGCTGCACCGGTTGGTGTCTTTCATGTCCATAGGAGGAGAACTAAAGCTGTTACTGCCTAATTTACTAAGTTTCTGTGATAGAGCTATGTAACATAAAGATTTGCTTTACAGAGTGAACAGTGATCTCTGCTTTTGGTTTCTATGGTTTGCTTTCTGGAGTTGATCAAAACACAAGTCTTGTTAGTTGCTTGTGTTGCCAACCACCAGAGAAGCTGCTGCAGACACTTTCATGCCTTATGCTTTACTTGCTTACACTCTGTACCAGTTAGTGTTTCCCATGTCTATAGAGCAAGACCAAAGCTGGTATTGCCTAATTTGATAGAGTTCCATGTAAGAGCTATGTAACATAAAGATTTGCTTTACAGAGTGAACAGTGATCTCTGCTTTTGGTTTCTATGGTTTGCTTTCTGGAGTTGATCAAAACACAAGTCTTGGCTGTTGTTTGTGTTCCCAAGAAATAGAGAAGCTGCTGAAGGCGCTTTCCTGCCTTTTGCAGTACCGGTTTACACTTTGCACATGTATGTGTTTTGCTTGTCACCAGACCACGAATAAAGGTGGGTACTTGCTAATTTGCTTGATTTCCATGAAAGAGCCATGTAACAGAAACCTTTCCTTTGACACTCCACCGGTTGATGTTTCTCATGTCTATAGAGCAAGACCAAAGCTGTTACTGCTTAATTTGCTAAGTTTCCATGAAAGAGCACTGTAACATAAAGCTTTGCTTTTCCGAGTGAACAGTGGTTTCTGCTTTTGGTTTCCATGGCTTGCTTTCTGGAGTTGATGAAAACACAAGTCATGTTAGTTGTTTGTGCTGCCAACCAGCAGAGAAGCTGCTGCAGACCCTCTCTTGCTTTATCCATTACTGGCTTTTACGCTGCACCGGTTGGTGTCTTTCATGTCCATAGAAGGAGAACTAAAGCTGTTACTGCCTAATTTACTAAGTTTCTGTGATAGAGCTATGTAACATACAGATTTGCTTTACAGAATGAACAGTGATCTCTGCTTTTGGTTTCTATAGTTTGCTTTCTGGAGTTGATCAAAACACAAGTCTTGTTAGTTGCTTGTGTTTCCAACCAGCAGAGAAGCTGCTGCAGACACTTTCATGCCTTATGCTTTCTTTGCTTACACTCTGTACCAGTTAGTGTTTCCCATGTCTATAGAGCAAGACCAAAGCTGGTATTGCCTAATTTGGTAGAGTTCCATGTAAGAGCTATGTAACATAAAGATTTGCTTTTCAGAGTGAACAGTGATCTCTGCTTTTGGTTTCCATGGCTTGCTTTCTGGAGTTGATGAAAACACAAGTCATGTTAGTTGTTTGTGCTGCCAACCAGCAGAGAAGCTGCTGCAGACCCTCTCTTGCCTTATCCATTACTGGCTTTTACGCTGCACCGGTTGGTGTCTTTCATGTCCATAGGAGGAGAACTAAAGCTGTTACTGCCTAATTTACTGTTTCTGTGATAGAGCTATGTAACATAAAGATTTGCTTTACAGAGTGAACAGTGATCTCTGCTTTTGGTTTCTATGGTTTGCTTTCTGGAGTTGATCAAAACACAAGTCTTGTTAGTTGCTTGTGTTGCCAACCAGCAGAGAAGCTGCTGCAGACACTTTCATGCCTTATGCTTTACTTGCTTACACTCTGTACCAGTTAGTGTTTCCCATGTCTATAGAGCAAGAGCAAAGCTGGTATTGCCTAATTTGATAGAGTTCCATGTAAGAGCTATGTAACATAAAGATTTGCTTTTCAGAGTGAACAGTGATCTCTGCTTTTGGTTTCCATGGCTTGCTTTCTGGAGTTGATGAAAACACAAGTCATGTTAGTTGTTTGTGCTGCCAACCAGCAGAGAAGCTGCTGCAGACCCTCTCTTGCCTTATCCATTACTGGCTTTTACGCTGCACCGGTTGGTGTCTTTCATGTCCATAGAAGGAGAACTAAAGCTGTTACTGCCTAATTTACTAAGTTTCTGTGATAGAGCTATGTAACATAAAGATTTGCTTTACAGAGTGAACAGTGATCTCTGCTTTTGGTTTCTATGGTTTGCTTTCTGGAGTTGATCAAAACACAAGTCTTGTCTGTTGTTTGTGTTCTCAAGAAATAGAGAAGCTGCTGAAGGCGCTTTCCTGCCTTTTGCAGTACCGGTTTACACTTTGCACATGTATGTGTTTTGCTTGTCACCAGACCACGAATAAAGGTGGGTACTTCCTAATTTGCTTGATTTCCATGAAAGAGCCATGTAACAGAAACCTTTCCTTTGACACTCCACCGGTTGATGTTTCTCATGTCTATAGAGCAAGACCAAAGCTGTTACTGCCTAATTTGCAAAGTTTCCATGAAAGAGCACTGTAACATAAAGCTTTGCTTTTCCGAGTGAACAGTGGTTTCTGCTTTTGGTTTCCATGGCTTGCTTTCTGGAGTTGATGAAAACACAAGTCATGTTAGTTGTTTGTGCTGCCAACCAGCAGAGAAGCTGCTGCAGACACTCTCTTGCTTTATCCATTACTGGCTTTTACGCTGCACCGGTTGGTGTCTTTCATGTCCATAGAAGGAGAACTAAAGCTGTTACTGCCTAATTTACTAAGTTTCTGTGATAGAGCTATGTAACATACAGATTTGCTTTACAGAGTGAACAGTGATCTCTGCTTTTGGTTTCTATAGTTTGCTTTCTGGAGTTGATCAAAACACAAGTCTTGTTAGTTGCTTGTGTTGCCAACCACCAGAGAAGCTGCTGCAGACACTTTCATGCCTTATGCTTTACTTGCTTACACTCTGTACCAGTTAGTGTTTCCCATGTCTATAGAGCAAGAGCAAAGCTGGTATTGCCTAATTTGGTAGAGTTCCATGTAAGAGCAATGTAACTTAAAGATTTGCTTTACAGAGTGAACTGTGATCTCTGCTTTTGGTTTCCAGGGCTTGCTTTCTGGAGTTGATCAAAACACAAGTCTTGTTAGTTGCTTGTGTTGCCAACCAGCAGAGAAGCTGCTGCAGACACTTTCATGCCTTATCCTTTACTTGCTTACACTCTGTACCAGTTAGTGTTTCCCATGTCTATAGAGCAAGACCAAAGCTGGTATTGCCTAATTTGGTAGAGTTCCATGTAAGAGCTATGTAACATAAAGATTTGCTTTTCAGAGTGAACAGTGATCTCTGCTTTTGGTTTCCATGGCTTGCTTTCTGGAGTTGATGAAAACACAAGTCATGTTAGTTGTTTGTGCTGCCAACCAGCAGAGAAGCTGCTGCAGACCCTCTCTTGCCTTATCCATTACTGGCTTTTACGCTGCACCGGTTGGTGTCTTTCATGTCCATAGGAGGAGAACTAAAGCTGTTACTGCCTAATTTACTAAGTTTCTGTGATAGAGCTATGTAACATAAAGATTTGCTTTACAGAGTGAACAGTGATCTCTGCTTTTGGTTTCTATGGTTTGCTTTCTGGAGTTGATCAAAACACAAGTCTTGTTAGTTGCTTGTGTTGCCAACCACCAGAGAAGCTGCTGCAGACACTTTCATGCCTTATGCTTTACTTGCTTACACTCTGTACCAGTTAGTGTTTCCCATGTCTATAGAGCAAGACCAAAGCTGGTATTGCCTAATTTGGTAGAGTTCCATGTAAGAGCTATGTAACATAAAGATTTGCTTTACAGAGTGAACAGTGATCTCTGCTTTTGGTTTCTATGGTTTGCTTTCTGGAGTTGATCAAAACACAAGTCTTGGCTGTTGTTTGTGTTCCCAAGAAATAGAGAAGCTGCTGAAGGCGCTTTCCTGCCTTTTGCAGTACCGGTTTACACTTTGCACATGTATGTGTTTTGCGTGTCACCAGACCACTAATAAAGGTGGGTACTTCCTAATTTGCTTGATTTCCATGAAAGAGCCATGTAACAGAAACCTTTCCTTTGACACTCCACCGGTTGATGTTTCTCATGTCTATAGAGCAAGACCAAAGCTGTTACTGCTTAATTTGCTAAGTTTCCATGAAAGAGCACTGTAACATAAAGCTTTGCTTTTCCGAGTGAACAGTGGTTTCTGCTTTTGGTTTCCATGGCTTGCTTTCTGGAGTTGATGAAAACACAAGTCATGTTAGTTGTTTGTGCTGCCAACCAGCAGAGAAGCTGCTGCAGACCCTCTCTTGCTTTATCCATTACTGGCTTTTACGCTGCACCGGTTGGTGTCTTTCATGTCCATAGAAGGAGAACTAAAGCTGTTACTGCCTAATTTACTAAGTTTCTGTGATAGAGCTATGTAACATACAGATTTGCTTTACAGAATGAACAGTGATCTCTGCTTTTGGTTTCTATAGTTTGCTTTCTGGAGTTGATCAAAACACAAGTCTTGTTAGTTGCTTGTGTTGCCAACCACCAGAGAAGCTGCTGCAGACACTTTCATGCCTTATGCTTTCTTTGCTTACACTCTGTACCAGTTAGTGTTTCCCATGTCTATAGAGCAAGAGCAAAGCTGGTATTGCCTAATTTGATAGAGTTCCATGTATGAGCTATGTAACATAAAGATTTGCTTTTCAGAGTGAACAGTGATCTCTGCTTTTGGTTTCCATGGCTTGCTTTCTGGAGTTGATGAAAACACAAGTCATGTTAGTTGTTTGTGCTGCCAACCAGCAGAGAAGCTGCTGCAGACCCTCTCTTGCCTTATCCATTTCTGTCTTTTACGCTGCACCTTTGGTGTCTTTCATGTCCATAGAAGGAGAACTAAAGCTGTTACTGCCTAATTTACTAAGTTTCTGTGATAGAGCTATGTAACATAAAGATTTGCTTTACAGAGTGAACAGTGATCTCTGCTTTTGGTTTCTATGGTTTGCTTTCTGGAGTTGATCAAAACACAAGTCTTGTCTGTTGTTTGTGTTCTCAAGAAATAGAGAAGCTGCTGAAGGCGCTTTCCTGCCTTTTGCAGTACCGGTTTACACTTTGCACATGTATGTGTTTTGCTTGTCACCAGACCACGAATAAAGGTGGGTACTTCCTAATTTGCTTGATTTCCATGAAAGAGCCATGTAACAGAAACCTTTCCTTTGACACTCCACCGGTTGATGTTTCTCATGTCTATAGAGCAAGACCAAAGCTGTTACTGCCTAATTTGCAAAGTTTCCATGAAAGAGCACTGTAACATAAAGCTTTGCTTTTCCGAGTGAACAGTGGTTTCTGCTTTTGGTTTCCATGGCTTGCTTTCTGGAGTTGATGAAAACACAAGTCATGTTAGTTGTTTGTGCTGCCAACCAGCAGAGAAGCTGCTGCAGACACTCTCTTGCTTTATCCATTACTGGCTTTTACGCTGCACCGGTTGGTGTCTTTCATGTCCATAGAAGGAGAACTAAAGCTGTTACTGCCTAATTTACTAAGTTTCTGTGATAGAGCTATGTAACATACAGATTTGCTTTACAGAGTGAACAGTGATCTCTGCTTTTGGTTTCTATAGTTTGCTTTCTGGAGTTGATCAAAACACAAGTCTTGTTAGTTGCTTGTGTTGCCAACCACCAGAGAAGCTGCTGCAGACACTTTCATGCCTTATGCTTTACTTGCTTACACTCTGTACCAGTTAGTGTTTCCCATGTCTATAGAGCAAGACCAAAGCTGGTATTGCCTAATTTGGTAGAGTTCCATGTAAGAGCAATGTAACTTAAAGATTTGCTTTACAGAGTGAACTGTGATCTCTGCTTTTGGTTTCCAGGGCTTGCTTTCTGGAGTTGATCAAAACACAAGTCTTGTTAGTTGCTTGTGTTGCCAACCAGCAGAGAAGCTGCTGCAGACACTTTCATGCCTTATCCTTTACTTGCTTACACTCTGTACCAGTTAGTGTTTCCCATGTCTATAGAGCAAGACCAAAGCTGGTATTGCCTAATTTGGTAGAGTTCCATGTAAGAGCTATGTAACATAAAGATTTGCTTTTCAGAGTGAACAGTGATCTCTGCTTTTGGTTTCCATGGCTTGCTTTCTGGAGTTGATGAAAACACAAGTCATGTTAGTTGTTTGTGCTGCCAACCAGCAGAGAAGCTGCTGCAGACCCTCTCTTGCCTTATCCATTACTGGCTTTTACGCTGCACCGGTTGGTGTCTTTCATGTCCATAGGAGGAGAACTAAAGCTGTTACTGCCTAATTTACTAAGTTTCTGTGATAGAGCTATGTAACATAAAGATTTGCTTTACAGAGTGAACAGTGATCTCTGCTTTTGGTTTCTATGGTTTGCTTTCTGGAGTTGATCAAAACACAAGTCTTGTTAGTTGCTTGTGTTGCCAACCACCAGAGAAGCTGCTGCAGACACTTTCATGCCTTATGCTTTACTTGCTTACACTCTGTACCAGTTAGTGTTTCCCATGTCTATAGAGCAAGACCAAAGCTGGTATTGCCTAATTTGGTAGAGTTCCATGTAAGAGCTATGTAACATAAAGATTTGCTTTACAGAGTGAACAGTGATCTCTGCTTTTGGTTTCTATGGTTTGCTTTCTGGAGTTGATCAAAACACAAGTCTTGGCTGTTGTTTGTGTTCCCAAGAAATAGAGAAGCTGCTGAAGGCGCTTTCCTGCCTTTTGCAGTACCGGTTTACACTTTGCACATGTATGTGTTTTGCGTGTCACCAGACCACTAATAAAGGTGGGTACTTCCTAATTTGCTTGATTTCCATGAAAGAGCCATGTAACAGAAACCTTTCCTTTGACACTCCACCGGTTGATGTTTCTCATGTCTATAGAGCAAGACCAAAGCTGTTACTGCTTAATTTGCTAAGTTTCCATGAAAGAGCACTGTAACATAAAGCTTTGCTTTTCCGAGTGAACAGTGGTTTCTGCTTTTGGTTTCCATGGCTTGCTTTCTGGAGTTGATGAAAACACAAGTCATGTTAGTTGTTTGTGCTGCCAACCAGCAGAGAAGCTGCTGCAGACCCTCTCTTGCTTTATCCATTACTGGCTTTTACGCTGCACCGGTTGGTGTCTTTCATGTCCATAGAAGGAGAACTAAAGCTGTTACTGCCTAATTTACTAAGTTTCTGTGATAGAGCTATGTAACATACAGATTTGCTTTACAGAATGAACAGTGATCTCTGCTTTTGGTTTCTATAGTTTGCTTTCTGGAGTTGATCAAAACACAAGTCTTGTTAGTTGCTTGTGTTGCCAACCACCAGAGAAGCTGCTGCAGACACTTTCATGCCTTATGCTTTCTTTGCTTACACTCTGTACCAGTTAGTGTTTCCCATGTCTATAGAGCAAGAGCAAAGCTGGTATTGCCTAATTTGATAGAGTTCCATGTATGAGCTATGTAACATAAAGATTTGCTTTTCAGAGTGAACAGTGATCTCTGCTTTTGGTTTCCATGGCTTGCTTTCTGGAGTTGATGAAAACACAAGTCATGTTAGTTGTTTGTGCTGCCAACCAGCAGAGAAGCTGCTGCAGACCCTCTCTTGCCTTATCCATTTCTGTCTTTTACGCTGCACCTTTGGTGTCTTTCATGTCCATAGAAGGAGAACTAAAGCTGTTACTGCCTAATTTACTAAGTTTCTGTGATAGAGCTATGTAACATAAAGATTTGCTTTACAGAGTGAACAGTGATCTCTGCTTTTGGTTTCTATGGTTTGCTTTCTGGAGTTGATCAAAACACAAGTCTTGTCTGTTGTTTGTGTTCTCAAGAAATAGAGAAGCTGCTGAAGGCCCTTTCCTGCCTTTTGCAGTACCGGTTTACACTTTGCACATGTATGTGTTTTGCTTGTCACCAGACCACGAATAAAGGTGGGTACTTCCTAATTTGCTTGATTTCCATGAAAGAGCCATGTAACAGAAACCTTTCCTTTGACACTCCACCGGTTGATGTTTCTCATGTCTATAGAGCAAGACCAAAGCTGTTACTGCTTAATTTGCTAAGTTTCCATGAAAGAGCACTGTAACATAAAGCTTTGCTTTTCCGAGTGAACAGTGGTTTCTGCTTTTGGTTTCCATGGCTTGCTTTCTGGAGTTGATGAAAACACAAGTCATGTTAGTTGTTTGTGCTGCCAACCAGCAGAGAAGCTGCTGCAGACACTCTCTTGCTTTATCCATTACTGGCTTTTACGCTGCACCGGTTGGTGTCTTTCATGTCCATAGAAGGAGAACTAAAGCTGTTACTGCCTAATTTACTAAGTTTCTGTGATAGAGCTATGTAACATACAGATTTGCTTTACAGAGTGAACTGTGATCTCTGCTTTTGGTTTCTATAGTTTGCTTTCTGGAGTTGATCAAAACACAAGTCTTGTTAGTTGCTTGTGTTGCCAACCACCAGAGAAGCTGCTGCAGACACTTTCATGCCTTATGCTTTCTTTGCTTACACTCTGTACCAGTTAGTGTTTCCCATGTCTATAGAGCAAGAGCAAAGCTGGTATTGCCTAATTTGGTAGAGTTCCATGTAAGAGCAATGTAACATAAAGATTTGCTTTACAGAGTGAACTGTGATCTCTGCTTTTGGTTTCCAGGGCTTGCTTTCTGGAGTTGATCAAAACACAAGTCTTGTTAGTTGCTTGTGTTTCCAACCAGCAGAGAAGCTGCTGCAGACACTTTCATGCCTTATGCTTTCTTTGCTTACACTCTGTACCAGTTAGTGTTTCCCATGTCTATAGAGCAAGACCAAAGCTGGTATTGCCTAATTTGGTAGAGTTCCATGTAAGAGCTATGTAACATAAAGATTTGCTTTTCAGAGTGAACAGTGGTTTCTGCTTTTGGTTTCCATGGCTTGCTTTCTGGAGTTGATGAAAACACAAGTCATGTTAGTTGTTTGTGCTGCCAACCAGCAGAGAAGCTGCTGCAGACCCTCTCTTGCCTTATCCATTACTGGCTTTTACGCTGCACCGGTTGGTGTCTTTCATGTCCATAGGAGGAGAACTAAAGCTGTTACTGCCTAATTTACTGTTTCTGTGATAGAGCTATGTAACATAAAGATTTGCTTTACAGAGTGAACTGTGATCTCTGCTTTTGGTTTCCAGGGCTTGCTTTCTGGAGTTGATCAAAACACAAGTCTTGTTAGTTGCTTGTGTTGCCAACCACCAGAGAAGCTGCTGCAGACACTTTCATGCCTTATGCTTTACTTGCTTACACTCTGTACCAGTTAGTGTTTCCCATGTCTATAGAGCAAGACCAAAGCTGGTATTGCCTAATTTGGTAGAGTTCCATGTAAGAGCAATGTAACTTAAAGATTTGCTTTACAGAGTGAACTGTGATCTCTGCTTTTGGTTTCCAGGGCTTGCTTTCTGGAGTTGATCAAAACACAAGTCTTGTTAGTTGCTTGTGTTGCCAACCAGCAGAGAAGCTGCTGCAGACACTTTCATGCCTTATCCTTTACTTGCTTACACTCTGTACCAGTTAGTGTTTCCCATGTCTATAGAGCAAGACCAAAGCTGGTATTGCCTAATTTGGTAGAGTTCCATGTAAGAGCTATGTAACATAAAGATTTGCTTTTCAGAGTGAACAGTGATCTCTGCTTTTGGTTTCCATGGCTTGCTTTCTGGAGTTGATGAAAACACAAGTCATGTTAGTTGTTTGTGCTGCCAACCAGCAGAGAAGCTGCTGCAGACCCTCTCTTGCCTTATCCATTACTGGCTTTTACGCTGCACCGGTTGGTGTCTTTCATGTCCATAGGAGGAGAACTAAAGCTGTTACTGCCTAATTTACTAAGTTTCTGTGATAGAGCTATGTAACATAAAGATTTGCTTTACAGAGTGAACAGTGATCTCTGCTTTTGGTTTCTATGGTTTGCTTTCTGGAGTTGATCAAAACACAAGTCTTGTTAGTTGCTTGTGTTGCCAACCACCAGAGAAGCTGCTGCAGACACTTTCATGCCTTATGCTTTACTTGCTTACACTCTGTACCAGTTAGTGTTTCCCATGTCTATAGAGCAAGACCAAAGCTGGTATTGCCTAATTTGGTAGAGTTCCATGTAAGAGCTATGTAACATAAAGATTTGCTTTACAGAGTGAACAGTGATCTCTGCTTTTGGTTTCTATGGTTTGCTTTCTGGAGTTGATCAAAACACAAGTCTTGGCTGTTGTTTGTGTTCCCAAGAAATAGAGAAGCTGCTGAAGGCGCTTTCCTGCCTTTTGCAGTACCGGTTTACACTTTGCACATGTATGTGTTTTGCTTGTCACCAGACCACGAATAAAGGTGGGTACTTCCTAATTTGCTTGATTTCCATGAAAGAGCCATGTAACAGAAACCTTTCCTTTGACACTCCACCGGTTGATGTTTCTCATGTCTATAGAGCAAGACCAAAGCTGTTACTGCTTAATTTGCTAAGTTTCCATGAAAGAGCACTGTAACATAAAGCTTTGCTTTTCCGAGTGAACAGTGGTTTCTGCTTTTGGTTTCCATGGCTTGCTTTCTGGAGTTGATGAAAACACAAGTCATGTTAGTTGTTTGTGCTGCCAACCAGCAGAGAAGCTGCTGCAGACCCTCTCTTGCTTTATCCATTACTGGCTTTTACGCTGCACCGGTTGGTGTCTTTCATGTCCATAGAAGGAGAACTAAAGCTGTTACTGCCTAATTTACTAAGTTTCTGTGATAGAGCTATGTAACATACAGATTTGCTTTACAGAATGAACAGTGATCTCTGCTTTTGGTTTCTATAGTTTGCTTTCTGGAGTTGATCAAAACACAAGTCTTGTTAGTTGCTTGTGTTGCCAACCACCAGAGAAGCTGCTGCAGACACTTTCATGCCTTATGCTTTCTTTGCTTACACTCTGTACCAGTTAGTGTTTCCCATGTCTATAGAGCAAGAGCAAAGCTGGTATTGCCTAATTTGATAGAGTTCCATGTATGAGCTATGTAACATAAAGATTTGCTTTTCAGAGTGAACAGTGATCTCTGCTTTTGGTTTCCATGGCTTGCTTTCTGGAGTTGATGAAAACACAAGTCATGTTAGTTGTTTGTGCTGCCAACCAGCAGAGAAGCTGCTGCAGACCCTCTCTTGCCTTATCCATTACTGGCTTTTACGCTGCACCGGTTGGTGTCTTTCATGTCCATAGAAGGAGAACTAAAGCTGTTACTGCCTAATTTACTAAGTTTCTGTGATAGAGCTATGTAACATAAAGATTTGCTTTACAGAGTGAACAGTGATCTCTGCTTTTGGTTTCTATGGTTTGCTTTCTGGAGTTGATCAAAACACAAGTCTTGTCTGTTGTTTGTGTTCTCAAGAAATAGAGAAGCTGCTGAAGGCGCTTTCCTGCCTTTTGCAGTACCGGTTTACACTTTGCACATGTATGTGTTTTGCTTGTCACCAGACCACGAATAAAGGTGGGTACTTCCTAATTTGCTTGATTTCCATGAAAGAGCCATGTAACAGAAACCTTTCCTTTGACACTCCACCGGTTGATGTTTCTCATGTCTATAGAGCAAGACCAAAGCTGTTACTGCCTAATTTGCAAAGTTTCCATGAAAGAGCACTGTAACATAAAGCTTTGCTTTTCCGAGTGAACAGTGGTTTCTGCTTTTGGTTTCCATGGCTTGCTTTCTGGAGTTGATGAAAACACAAGTCATGTTAGTTGTTTGTGCTGCCAACCAGCAGAGAAGCTGCTGCAGACACTCTCTTGCTTTATCCATTACTGGCTTTTACGCTGCACCGGTTGGTGTCTTTCATGTCCATAGAAGGAGAACTAAAGCTGTTACTGCCTAATTTACTAAGTTTCTGTGATAGAGCTATGTAACATAAAGATTTGCTTTACAGAGTGAACTGTGATCTCTGCTTTTGGTTTCTATAGTTTGCTTTCTGGAGTTGATCAAAACACAAGTCTTGTTAGTTGCTTGTGTTGCCAACCACCAGAGAAGCTGCTGCAGACACTTTCATGCCTTATGCTTTACTTGCTTACACTCTGTACCAGTTAGTGTTTCCCATGTCTATAGAGCAAGACCAAAGCTGGTATTGCCTAATTTGGTAGAGTTCCATGTAAGAGCAATGTAACTTAAAGATTTGCTTTACAGAGTGAACTGTGATCTCTGCTTTTGGTTTCCAGGGCTTGCTTTCTGGAGTTGATCAAAACACAAGTCTTGTTAGTTGCTTGTGTTGCCAACCAGCAGAGAAGCTGCTGCAGACACTTTCATGCCTTATCCTTTACTTGCTTACACTCTGTACCAGTTAGTGTTTCCCATGTCTATAGAGCAAGACCAAAGCTGGTATTGCCTAATTTGGTAGAGTTCCATGTAAGAGCTATGTAACATAAAGATTTGCTTTTCAGAGTGAACAGTGATCTCTGCTTTTGGTTTCCATGGCTTGCTTTCTGGAGTTGATGAAAACACAAGTCATGTTAGTTGTTTGTGCTGCCAACCAGCAGAGAAGCTGCTGCAGACCCTCTCTTGCCTTATCCATTACTGGCTTTTACGCTGCACCGGTTGGTGTCTTTCATGTCCATAGGAGGAGAACTAAAGCTGTTACTGCCTAATTTACTAAGTTTCTGTGATAGAGCTATGTAACATAAAGATTTGCTTTACAGAGTGAACAGTGATCTCTGCTTTTGGTTTCTATGGTTTGCTTTCTGGAGTTGATCAAAACACAAGTCTTGTTAGTTGCTTGTGTTGCCAACCAGCAGAGAAGCTGCTGCAGACACTTTCATGCCTTATGCTTTACTTGCTTACACTCTGTACCAGTTAGTGTTTCCCATGTCTATAGAGCAAGACCAAAGCTGGTATTGCCTAATTTGGTAGAGTTCCATGTAAGAGCTATGTAACATAAAGATTTGCTTTACAGAGTGAACAGTGATCTCTGCTTTTGGTTTCTATGGTTTGCTTTCTGGAGTTGATCAAAACACAAGTCTTGGCTGTTGTTTGTGTTCCCAAGAAATAGAGAAGCTGGTGAAGGCGCTTTCCTGCCTTTTGCAGTACCGGTTTACATATTGCACATGTATGTGTTTTGCTTGTCACCAGACCACGAATAAAGGTGGGTACTTCCTAATTTGCTTGATTTCCATGAAAGAGCCATGTAACAGAAACCTTTCCTTTGACACTCCACCGGTTGATGTTTCTCATGTCTATAGAGCAAGACCAAAGCTGTTACTGCTTAATTTGCTAAGTTTCCATGAAAGGGCACTGTAACATAAAGCTTTGCTTTTCCGAGTGAACAGTGGTTTCTGCTTTTGGTTTCCATGGCTTGCTTTCTGGAGTTGATGAAAACACAAGTCATGTTAGTTGTTTGTGCTGCCAACCAGCAGAGAAGCTGCTGCAGACCCTCTCTTGCTTTATCCATTACTGGCTTTTACGCTGCACCGGTTGGTGTCTTTCATGTCCATAGAAGGAGAACTAAAGCTGTTACTGCCTAATTTACTAAGTTTCTGTGATAGAGCTATGTAACATACAGATTTGCTTTACAGAATGAACAGTGATCTCTGCTTTTGGTTTCTATAGTTTGCTTTCTGGAGTTGATCAAAACACAAGTCTTGTTAGTTGCTTGTGTTGCCAACCACCAGAGAAGCTGCTGCAGACACTTTCATGCCTTATGCTTTCTTTGCTTACACTCTGTACCAGTTAGTGTTTCCCATGTCTATAGAGCAAGAGCAAAGCTGGTATTGCCTAATTTGATAGAGTTCCATGTATGAGCTATGTAACATAAAGATTTGCTTTTCAGAGTGAACAGTGATCTCTGCTTTTGGTTTCCATGGCTTGCTTTCTGGAGTTGATGAAAACACAAGTCATGTTAGTTGTTTGTGCTGCCAACCAGCAGAGAAGCTGCTGCAGACCCTCTCTTGCCTTATCCATTTCTGTCTTTTACGCTGCACCTTTGGTGTCTTTCATGTCCATAGAAGGAGAACTAAAGCTGTTACTGCCTAATTTACTAAGTTTCTGTGATAGAGCTATGTAACATAAAGATTTGCTTTTCCGAGTGAACAGTGATCTCTGCTTTTGGTTTCTATGGTTTGCTTTCTGGAGTTGATCAAAACACAAGTCTTGGCTGTTGTTTGTGTTCCCAAGAAATAGAGAAGCTGCTGAAGGCGCTTTCCTGCCTTTTGCAGTACCGGTTTACACTTTGCACATGTATGTGTTTTGCTTGTCACCAGACCACGAATAAAGGTGGGTACTTCCTAATTTGCTTGATTTCCATGAAAGAGCCATGTAACAGAAACCTTTCCTTTGACACTCCACCGGTTGATGTTTCTCATGTCTATAGAGCAAGACCAAAGCTGTTACTGCTTAATTTGCTAAGTTTCCATGAAAGAGCACTGTAACATAAAGCTTTGCTTTTCCGAGTGAACAGTGGTTTCTGCTTTTGGTTTCCATGGCTTGCTTTCTGGAGTTGATGAAAACACAAGTCATGTTAGTTGTTTGTGCTGCCAACCAGCAGAGAAGCTGCTGCAGACCCTCTCTTGCTTTATCCATTACTGGCTTTTACGCTGCACCGGTTGGTGTCTTTCATGTCCATAGAAGGAGAACTAAAGCTGTTACTGCCTAATTTACTAAGTTTCTGTGATAGAGCTATGTAACATACAGATTTGCTTTACAGAGTGAACAGTGATCTCTGCTTTTGGTTTCTATAGTTTGCTTTCTGGAGTTGATCAAAACACAAGTCTTGTTAGTTGCTTGTGTTGCCAACCAGCAGAGAAGCTGCTGCAGACACTTTCATGCCTTATGCTTTCTTTGCTTACACTCTGTACCAGTTAGTGTTTCCCATGTCTATAGAGCAAGACCAAAGCTGGTATTGCCTAATTTGGTAGAGTTCCATGTAAGAGCAATGTAACATAAAGATTTGCTTTACAGAGTGAACTGTGATCTCTGCTTTTGGTTTCCAGGGCTTGCTTTCTGGAGTTGATCAAAACACAAGTCTTGTTAGTTGCTTGTGTTGCCAACCAGCAGAGAAGCTGCTGCAGACACTTTCATGCCTTATCCTTTACTTGCTTACACTCTGTACCAGTTATTGTTTCCCATGTCTATAGAGCAAGACCAAAGCTGGTATTGCCTAATTTGGTAGAGTTCCATGTAAGAGCTATGTAACATAAAGATTTGCTTTTCAGAGTGAACAGTGATCTCTGCTTTTGGTTTCCATGGCTTGCTTTCTGGAGTTGATGAAAACACAAGTCATGTTAGTTGTTTGTGCTGCCAACCAGCAGAGAAGCTGCTGCAGACCCTCTCTTGCCTTATCCATTACTGGCTTTTACGCTGCACCGGTTGGTGTCTTTCATGTCCATAGAAGGAGAACTAAAGCTGTTACTGCCTAATTTACTAAGTTTCTGTGATAGAGCTATGTAACATAAAGATTTGCTTTACAGAGTGAACAGTGATCTCTGCTTTTGGTTTCTATGGTTTGCTTTCTGGAGTTGATCAAAACACAAGTCTTGTCTGTTGTTTGTGTTCTCAAGAAATAGAGAAGCTGCTGAAGGCGCTTTCCTGCCTTTTGCAGTACCGGTTTACACTTTGCACATGTATGTGTTTTGCTTGTCACCAGACCACGAATAAAGGTGGGTACTTCCTAATTTGCTTGATTTCCATGAAAGAGCCATGTAACAGAAACCTTTCCTTTGACACTCCACCGGTTGATGTTTCTCATGTCTATAGAGCAAGACCAAAGCTGTTACTGCTTAATTTGCTAAGTTTCCATGAAAGAGCACTGTAACATAAAGCTTTGCTTTTCCGAGTGAACAGTGGTTTCTGCTTTTGGTTTCCATGGCTTGCTTTCTGGAGTTGATGAAAACACAAGTCATGTTAGTTGTTTGTGCTGCCAACCAGCAGAGAAGCTGCTGCAGACCCTCTCTTGCTTTATCCATTACTGGCTTTTACGCTGCACCGGTTGGTGTCTTTCATGTCCATAGAAGGAGAACTAAAGCTGTTACTGCCTAATTTACTAAGTTTCTGTGATAGAGCTATGTAACATACAGATTTGCTTTACAGAATGAACAGTGATCTCTGCTTTTGGTTTCTATAGTTTGCTTTCTGGAGTTGATCAAAACACAAGTCTTGTTAGTTGCTTGTGTTGCCAACCACCAGAGAAGCTGCTGCAGACACTTTCATGCCTTATGCTTTCTTTGCTTACACTCTGTACCAGTTAGTGTTTCCCATGTCTATAGAGCAAGACCAAAGCTGGTATTGCCTAATTTGGTAGAGTTCCATGTAAGAGCTATGTAACATAAAGATTTGCTTTACAGAGTGAACAGTGATCTCTGCTTTTGGTTTCTATGGTTTGCTTTCTGGAGTTGATCAAAACACAAGTCTTGGCTGTTGTTTGTGTTCCCAAGAAATAGAGAAGCTGCTGAAGGCGCTTTCCTGCCTTTTGCAGTACCGGTTTACACTTTGCACATGTATGTGTTTTGCTTGTCACCAGACCACGAATAAAGGTGGGTACTTCCTAATTTGCTTGATTTCCATGAAAGAGCCATGTAACAGAAACCTTTCCTTTGACACTCCACCGGTTGATGTTTCTCATGTCTATAGAGCAAGACCAAAGCTGTTACTGCTTAATTTGCTAAGTTTCCATGAAAGAGCACTGTAACATAAAGCTTTGCTTTTCCGAGTGAACAGTGGTTTCTGCTTTTGGTTTCCATGGCTTGCTTTCTGGAGTTGATGAAAACACAAGTCATGTTAGTTGTTTGTGCTGCCAACCAGCAGAGAAGCTGCTGCAGACCCTCTCTTGCTTTATCCATTACTGGCTTTTACGCTGCACCGGATGGTGTCTTTCATGTCCATAGAAGGAGAACTAAAGCTGTTACTGCCTAATTTACTAAGTTTCTGTGATAGAGCTATGTAACATACAGATTTGCTTTACAGAATGAACAGTGATCTCTGCTTTTGGTTTCTATAGTTTGCTTTCTGGAGTTGATCAAAACACAAGTCTTGTTAGTTGCTTGTGTTGCCAACCACCAGAGAAGCTGCTGCAGACACTTTCATGCCTTATGCTTTCTTTGCTTACACTCTGTACCAGTTAGTGTTTCCCATGTCTATAGAGCAAGAGCAAAGCTGGTATTGCCTAATTTGATAGAGTTCCATGTATGAGCTATGTAACATAAAGATTTGCTTTTCAGAGTGAACAGTGATCTCTGCTTTTGGTTTCCATGGCTTGCTTTCTGGAGTTGATCAAAACACAAGTCATGTTAGTTGTTTGTGCTGCCAACCAGCAGAGAAGCTGCTGCAGACCCTCTCTTGCCTTATCCATTTCTGTCTTTTACGCTGCACCTTTGGTGTCTTTCATGTCCATAGAAGGAGAACTAAAGCTGTTACTGCCTAATTTACTAAGTTTCTGTGATAGAGCTATGTAACATAAAGATTTGCTTTTCCGAGTGAACAGTGATCTCTGCTTTTGGTTTCTATGGTTTGCTTTCTGGAGTTGATCAAAACACAAGTCTTGGCTGTTGTTTGTGTTCCCAAGAAATAGAGAAGCTGCTGAAGGCGCTTTCCTGCCTTTTGCAGTACCGGTTTACACTTTGCACATGTATGTGTTTTGCTTGTCACCAGACCACGAATAAAGGTGGGTACTTCCTAATTTGCTTGATTTCCATGAAAGAGCCATGTAACAGAAACCTTTCCTTTGACACTCCACCGGTTGATGTTTCTCATGTCTATAGAGCAAGACCAAAGCTGTTACTGCTTAATTTGCTAAGTTTCCATGAAAGAGCACTGTAACATAAAGCTTTGCTTTTCCGAGTGAACAGTGGTTTCTGCTTTTGGTTTCCATGGCTTGCTTTCTGGAGTTGATGAAAACACAAGTCATGTTAGTTGTTTGTGCTGCCAACCAGCAGAGAAGCTGCTGCAGACCCTCTCTTGCTTTATCCATTACTGGCTTTTACGCTGCACCGGTTGGTGTCTTTCATGTCCATAGAAGGAGAACTAAAGCTGTTACTGCCTAATTTACTAAGTTTCTGTGATAGAGCTATGTAACATACAGATTTGCTTTACAGAGTGAACAGTGATCTCTGCTTTTGGTTTCTATAGTTTGCTTTCTGGAGTTGATCAAAACACAAGTCTTGTTAGTTGCTTGTGTTGCCAACCACCAGAGAAGCTGCTGCAGACACTTTCATGCCTTATGCTTTCTTTGCTTACACTCTGTACCAGTTAGTGTTTCCCATGTCTATAGAGCAAGACCAAAGCTGGTATTGCCTAATTTGGTAGAGTTCCATGTAAGAGCAATGTAACATAAAGATTTGCTTTACAGAGTGAACTGTGATCTCTGCTTTTGGTTTCCAGGGCTTGCTTTCTGGAGTTGATCAAAACACAAGTCTTGTTAGTTGCTTGTGTTGCCAACCAGCAGAGAAGCTGCTGCAGACACTTTCATGCCTTATCCTTTACTTGCTTACACTCTGTACCAGTTATTGTTTCCCATGTCTATAGAGCAAGACCAAAGCTGGTATTGCCTAATTTGGTAGAGTTCCATGTAAGAGCTATGTAACATAAAGATTTGCTTTTCAGAGTGAACAGTGATCTCTGCTTTTGGTTTCCATGGCTTGCTTTCTGGAGTTGATGAAAACACAAGTCATGTTAGTTGTTTGTGCTGCCAACCAGCAGAGAAGCTGCTGCAGACCCTCTCTTGCCTTATCCATTACTGGCTTTTACGCTGCACCGGTTGGTGTCTTTCATGTCCATAGAAGGAGAACTAAAGCTGTTACTGCCTAATTTACTAAGTTTCTGTGATAGAGCTATGTAACATAAAGATTTGCTTTACAGAGTGAACAGTGATCTCTGCTTTTGGTTTCTATGGTTTGCTTTCTGGAGTTGATCAAAACACAAGTCTTGTCTGTTGTTTGTGTTCTCAAGAAATAGAGAAGCTGCTGAAGGCGCTTTCCTGCCTTTTGCAGTACCGGTTTACACTTTGCACATGTATGTGTTTTGCTTGTCACCAGACCACGAATAAAGGTGGGTACTTCCTAATTTGCTTGATTTCCATGAAAGAGCCATGTAACAGAAACCTTTCCTTTGACACTCCACCGGTTGATGTTTCTCATGTCTATAGAGCAAGACCAAAGCTGTTACTGCTTAATTTGCTAAGTTTCCATGAAAGAGCACTGTAACATAAAGCTTTGCTTTTCCGAGTGAACAGTGGTTTCTGCTTTTGGTTTCCATGGCTTGCTTTCTGGAGTTGATGAAAACACAAGTCATGTTAGTTGTTTGTGCTGCCAACCAGCAGAGAAGCTGCTGCAGACCCTCTCTTGCTTTATCCATTACTGGCTTTTACGCTGCACCGGTTGGTGTCTTTCATGTCCATAGAAGGAGAACTAAAGCTGTTACTGCCTAATTTACTAAGTTTCTGTGATAGAGCTATGTAACATACAGATTTGCTTTACAGAATGAACAGTGATCTCTGCTTTTGGTTTCTATAGTTTGCTTTCTGGAGTTGATCAAAACACAAGTCTTGTTAGTTGCTTGTGTTGCCAACCACCAGAGAAGCTGCTGCAGACACTTTCATGCCTTATGCTTTCTTTGCTTACACTCTGTACCAGTTAGTGTTTCCCATGTCTATAGAGCAAGACCAAAGCTGGTATTGCCTAATTTGGTAGAGTTCCATGTAAGAGCTATGTAACATAAAGATTTGCTTTACAGAGTGAACAGTGATCTCTGCTTTTGGTTTCTATGGTTTGCTTTCTGGAGTTGATCAAAACACAAGTCTTGGCTGTTGTTTGTGTTCCCAAGAAATAGAGAAGCTGCTGAAGGCGCTTTCCTGCCTTTTGCAGTACCGGTTTACACTTTGCACATGTATGTGTTTTGCTTGTCACCAGACCACGAATAAAGGTGGGTACTTCCTAATTTGCTTGATTTCCATGAAAGAGCCATGTAACAGAAACCTTTCCTTTGACACTCCACCGGTTGATGTTTCTCATGTCTATAGAGCAAGACCAAAGCTGTTACTGCTTAATTTGCTAAGTTTCCATGAAAGAGCACTGTAACATAAAGCTTTGCTTTTCCGAGTGAACAGTGGTTTCTGCTTTTGGTTTCCATGGCTTGCTTTCTGGAGTTGATGAAAACACAAGTCATGTTAGTTGTTTGTGCTGCCAACCAGCAGAGAAGCTGCTGCAGACCCTCTCTTGCTTTATCCATTACTGGCTTTTACGCTGCACCGGATGGTGTCTTTCATGTCCATAGAAGGAGAACTAAAGCTGTTACTGCCTAATTTACTAAGTTTCTGTGATAGAGCTATGTAACATACAGATTTGCTTTACAGAATGAACAGTGATCTCTGCTTTTGGTTTCTATAGTTTGCTTTCTGGAGTTGATCAAAACACAAGTCTTGTTAGTTGCTTGTGTTGCCAACCACCAGAGAAGCTGCTGCAGACACTTTCATGCCTTATGCTTTCTTTGCTTACACTCTGTACCAGTTAGTGTTTCCCATGTCTATAGAGCAAGAGCAAAGCTGGTATTGCCTAATTTGATAGAGTTCCATGTATGAGCTATGTAACATAAAGATTTGCTTTTCAGAGTGAACAGTGATCTCTGCTTTTGGTTTCCATGGCTTGCTTTCTGGAGTTGATGAAAACACAAGTCATGTTAGTTGTTTGTGCTGCCAACCAGCAGAGAAGCTGCTGCAGACCCTCTCTTGCCTTATCCATTTCTGGCTTTTACGCTGCACCTTTGGTGTCTTTCATGTCCATAGAAGGAGAACTAAAGCTGTTACTGCCTAATTTACTAAGTTTCTGTGATAGAGCTATGTAACATAAAGATTTGCTTTACAGAGTGAACAGTGATCTCTGCTTTTGGTTTCTATGGTTTGCTTTCTGGAGTTGATCAAAACACAAGTCTTGGCTGTTGTTTGTGTTCCCAAGAAATAGAGAAGCTGCTGAAGGCGCTTTCCTGCCTTTTGCAGTACCGGTTTACACTTTGCACATGTATGTGTTTTGCTTGTCACCAGACCACGAATAAAGGTGGGTACTTCCTAATTTGCTTGATTTCCATGAAAGAGCCATGTAACAGAAACCTTTCCTTTGACACTCCACCGGTTGATGTTTCTCATGTCTATAGAGCAAGACCAAAGCTGTTACTGCTTAATTTGCTAAGTTTCCATGAAAGAGCACTGTAACATAAAGCTTTGCTTTTCCGAGTGAACAGTGGTTTCTGCTTTTGGTTTCCATGGCTTGCTTTCTGGAGTTGATGAAAACACAAGTCATGTTAGTTGTTTGTGCTGCCAACCAGCAGAGAAGCTGCTGCAGACACTCTCTTGCTTTATCCATTACTGGCTTTTACGCTGCACCGGTTGGTGTCTTTCATGTCCATAGAAGGAGAACTAAAGCTGTTACTGCCTAATTTACTAAGTTTCTGTGATAGAGCTATGTAACATACAGATTTGCTTTACAGAGTGAACAGTGATCTCTGCTTTTGGTTTCTATAGTTTGCTTTCTGGAGTTGATCAAAACACAAGTCTTGTTAGTTGCTTGTGTTGCCAACCACCAGAGAAGCTGCTGCAGACACTTTCATGCCTTATGCTTTCTTTGCTTACACTCTGTACCAGTTAGTGTTTCCCATGTCTATAGAGCAAGAGCAAAGCTGGTATTGCCTAATTTGGTAGAGTTCCATGTAAGAGCAATGTAACATAAAGATTTGCTTTACAGAGTGAACTGTGATCTCTGCTTTTGGTTTCCAGGGCTTGCTTTCTGGAGTTGATCAAAACACAAGTCTTGTTAGTTGCTTGTGTTGCCAACCAGCAGAGAAGCTGCTGCAGACACTTTCATGCCTTATCCTTTACTTGCTTACACTCTGTACCAGTTAGTGTTTCCCATGTCTATAGAGCAAGACCAAAGCTGGTATTGCCTAATTTGGTAGAGTTCCATGTAAGAGCTATGTAACATAAAGATTTGCTTTTCAGAGTGAACAGTGATCTCTGCTTTTGGTTTCCATGGCTTGCTTTCTGGAGTTGATGAAAACACAAGTCATGTTAGTTGTTTGTGCTGCCAACCAGCAGAGAAGCTGCTGCAGACCCTCTCTTGCCTTATCCATTACTGGCTTTTACGCTGCACCGGTTGGTGTCTTTCATGTCCATAGGAGGAGAACTAAAGCTGTTACTGCCTAATTTACTAAGTTTCTGTGATAGAGCTATGTAACATAAAGATTTGCTTTACAGAGTGAACTGTGATCTCTGCTTTTGGTTTCTATGGTTTGCTTTCTGGAGTTGATCAAAACACAAGTCTTGTTAGTTGCTTGTGTTGCCAACCACCAGAGAAGCTGCTGCAGACACTTTCATGCCTTATGCTTTCTTTGCTTACACTCTGTACCAGTTAGTGTTTCCCATGTCTATAGAGCAAGACCAAAGCTGGTATTGCCTAATTTGATAGAGTTCCATGTAAGAGCTATGTAACATAAAGATTTGCTTTACAGAATGAACTGTGATCTCTGCTTTTGGTTTCCATGGCTTGCTTTCTGGAGTTGATGAAAACACAAGTCATGTTAGTTGTTTGTGCTGCCAACCAGCAGAGAAGCTGCTGCAGACCCTCTCTTGCCTTATCCATTACTGGCTTTTACGCTGCACCTGTTGGTGTCTTTCATGTCCATAGGAGGAGAACTAAAGCTGTTACTGCCTAATTTACTAAGTTTCTGTGATAGAGCTATGTAACATAAAGATTTGCTTTACAGAGTGAACTGTGATCTCTGCTTTTGGTTTCTATGGTTTGCTTTCTGGAGTTGATCAAAACACAAGTCTTGTCTGTTGTTTGTGTTCTCAAGAAATAGAGAAGCTGCTGAAGGCGCTTTCCTGCCTTTTGCAGTACCGGTTTACACTTTGCACATGTATGTGTTTTGCTTGTCACCAGACCACGAATAAAGGTGGGTACTTCCTAATTTGCTTGATTTCCATGAAAGAGCCATGTAACAGAAACCTTTCCTTTGACACTCCACCGGTTGATGTTTCTCATGTCTATAGAGCAAGACCAAAGCTGTTACTGCTTAATTTGCTAAGTTTCCATGAAAGAGCACTGTAACATAAAGCTTTGCTTTTCCGAGTGAACAGTGGTTTCTGCTTTTGGTTTCCATGGCTTGCTTTCTGGAGTTGATGAAAACACAAGTCATGTTAGTTGTTTGTGCTGCCAACCAGCAGAGAAGCTGCTGCAGACCCTCTCTTGCTTTATCCATTACTGGCTTTTACGCTGCACCGGTTGGTGTCTTTCATGTCCATAGAAGGAGAACTAAAGCTGTTACTGCCTAATTTACTAAGTTTCTGTGATAGAGCTATGTAACATACAGATTTGCTTTACAGAATGAACAGTGATCTCTGCTTTTGGTTTCTATAGTTTGCTTTCTGGAGTTGATCAAAACACAAGTCTTGTTAGTTGCTTGTGTTGCCAACCAGCAGAGAAGCTGCTGCAGACACTTTCATGCCTTATGCTTTCTTTGCTTACACTCTGTACCAGTTAGTGTTTCCCATGTCTATAGAGCAAGAGCAAAGCTGGTATTGCCTAATTTGATAGAGTTCCATGTATGAGCTATGTAACATAAAGATTTGCTTTTCAGAGTGAACAGTGATCTCTGCTTTTGGTTTCCATGGCTTGCTTTCTGGAGTTGATGAAAACACAAGTCATGTTAGTTGTTTGTGCTGCCAACCAGCAGAGAAGCTGCTGCAGACCCTCTCTTGCCTTATCCATTTCTGGCTTTTACGCTGCACCTTTGGTGTCTTTCATGTCCATAGAAGGAGAACTAAAGCTGTTACTGCCTAATTTACTAAGTTTCTGTGATAGAGCTATGTAACATAAAGATTTGCTTTACAGAGTGAACAGTGATCTCTGCTTTTGGTTTCTATGGTTTGCTTTCTGGAGTTGATCAAAACACAAGTCTTGGCTGTTGTTTGTGTTCCCAAGAAATAGAGAAGCTGCTGAAGGCGCTTTCCTGCCTTTTGCAGTACCGGTTTACACTTTGCACATGTATGTGTTTTGCTTGTCACCAGACCACGAATAAAGGTGGGTACTTCCTAATTTGCTTGATTTCCATGAAAGAGCCATGTAACAGAAACCTTTCCTTTGACACTCCACCGGTTGATGTTTCTCATGTCTATAGAGCAAGACCAAAGCTGTTACTGCTTAATTTGCTAAGTTTCCATGAAAGAGCACTGTAACATAAAGCTTTGCTTTTCCGAGTGAACAGTGGTTTCTGCTTTTGGTTTCCATGGCTTGCTTTCTGGAGTTGATGAAAACACAAGTCATGTTAGTTGTTTGTGCTGCCAACCAGCAGAGAAGCTGCTGCAGACACTCTCTTGCTTTATCCATTACTGGCTTTTACGCTGCACCGGTTGGTGTCTTTCATGTCCATAGAAGGAGAACTAAAGCTGTTACTGCCTAATTTACTAAGTTTCTGTGATAGAGCTATGTAACATACAGATTTGCTTTACAGAGTGAACAGTGATCTCTGCTTTTGGTTTCTATAGTTTGCTTTCTGGAGTTGATCAAAACACAAGTCTTGTTAGTTGCTTGTGTTGCCAACCACCAGAGAAGCTGCTGCAGACACTTTCATGCCTTATGCTTTCTTTGCTTACACTCTGTACCAGTTAGTGTTTCCCATGTCTATAGAGCAAGAGCAAAGCTGGTATTGCCTAATTTGGTAGAGTTCCATGTAAGAGCAATGTAACATAAAGATTTGCTTTACAGAGTGAACTGTGATCTCTGCTTTTGGTTTCCAGGGCTTGCTTTCTGGAGTTGATCAAAACACAAGTCTTGTTAGTTGCTTGTGTTGCCAACCAGCAGAGAAGCTGCTGCAGACACTTTCATGCCTTATCCTTTACTTGCTTACACTCTGTACCAGTTAGTGTTTCCCATGTCTATAGAGCAAGACCAAAGCTGGTATTGCCTAATTTGGTAGAGTTCCATGTAAGAGCTATGTAACATAAAGATTTGCTTTTCAGAGTGAACAGTGATCTCTGCTTTTGGTTTCCATGGCTTGCTTTCTGGAGTTGATGAAAACACAAGTCATGTTAGTTGTTTGTGCTGCCAACCAGCAGAGAAGCTGCTGCAGACCCTCTCTTGCCTTATCCATTACTGGCTTTTACGCTGCACCGGTTGGTGTCTTTCATGTCCATAGGAGGAGAACTAAAGCTGTTACTGCCTAATTTACTAAGTTTCTGTGATAGAGCTATGTAACATAAAGATTTGCTTTACAGAGTGAACTGTGATCTCTGCTTTTGGTTTCTATGGTTTGCTTTCTGGAGTTGATCAAAACACAAGTCTTGTTAGTTGCTTGTGTTGCCAACCACCAGAGAAGCTGCTGCAGACACTTTCATGCCTTATGCTTTCTTTGCTTACACTCTGTACCAGTTAGTGTTTCCCATGTCTATAGAGCAAGACCAAAGCTGGTATTGCCTAATTTGATAGAGTTCCATGTAAGAGCTATGTAACATAAAGATTTGCTTTACAGAATGAACTGTGATCTCTGCTTTTGGTTTCCATGGCTTGCTTTCTGGAGTTGATGAAAACACAAGTCATGTTAGTTGTTTGTGCTGCCAACCAGCAGAGAAGCTGCTGCAGACCCTCTCTTGCCTTATCCATTACTGGCTTTTACGCTGCACCTGTTGGTGTCTTTCATGTCCATAGGAGGAGAACTAAAGCTGTTACTGCCTAATTTACTAAGTTTCTGTGATAGAGCTATGTAACATAAAGATTTGCTTTACAGAGTGAACTGTGATCTCTGCTTTTGGTTTCTATGGTTTGCTTTCTGGAGTTGATCAAAACACAAGTCTTGTCTGTTGTTTGTGTTCTCAAGAAATAGAGAAGCTGCTGAAGGCGCTTTCCTGCCTTTTGCAGTACCGGTTTACACTTTGCACATGTATGTGTTTTGCTTGTCACCAGACCACGAATAAAGGTGGGTACTTCCTAATTTGCTTGATTTCCATGAAAGAGCCATGTAACAGAAACCTTTCCTTTGACACTCCACCGGTTGATGTTTCTCATGTCTATAGAGCAAGACCAAAGCTGTTACTGCTTAATTTGCTAAGTTTCCATGAAAGAGCACTGTAACATAAAGCTTTGCTTTTCCGAGTGAACAGTGGTTTCTGCTTTTGGTTTCCATGGCTTGCTTTCTGGAGTTGATGAAAACACAAGTCATGTTAGTTGTTTGTGCTGCCAACCAGCAGAGAAGCTGCTGCAGACCCTCTCTTGCTTTATCCATTACTGGCTTTTACGCTGCACCGGTTGGTGTCTTTCATGTCCATAGAAGGAGAACTAAAGCTGTTACTGCCTAATTTACTAAGTTTCTGTGATAGAGCTATGTAACATACAGATTTGCTTTACAGAATGAACAGTGATCTCTGCTTTTGGTTTCTATAGTTTGCTTTCTGGAGTTGATCAAAACACAAGTCTTGTTAGTTGCTTGTGTTGCCAACCACCAGAGAAGCTGCTGCAGACACTTTCATGCCTTATGCTTTCTTTGCTTACACTCTGTACCAGTTAGTGTTTCCCATGTCTATAGAGCAAGACCAAAGCTGGTATTGCCTAATTTGGTAGAGTTCCATGTAAGAGCTATGTAACATAAAGATTTGCTTTACAGAGTGAACAGTGATCTCTGCTTTTGGTTTCTATGGTTTGCTTTCTGGAGTTGATCAAAACACAAGTCTTGGCTGTTGTTTGTGTTCCCAAGAAATAGAGGAGCTGCTGAAGGCGCTTTCCTGCCTTTTGCAGTACCGGTTTACACTTTGCACATGTATGTGTTTTGCTTGTCACCAGACCACGAATAAAGGTGGGTACTTCCTAATTTGCTTGATTTCCATGAAAGAGCCATGTAACAGAAACCTTTCCTTTGACACTCCACCGGTTGATGTTTCTCATGTCTATAGAGCAAGACCAAAGCTGTTACTGCTTAATTTGCTAAGTTTCCATGAAAGAGCACTGTAACATAAAGCTTTGCTTTTCCGAGTGAACAGTGGTTTCTGCTTTTGGTTTCCATGGCTTGCTTTCTGGAGTTGATGAAAACACAAGTCATGTTAGTTGTTTGTGCTGCCAACCAGCAGAGAAGCTGCTGCAGACCCTCTCTTGCTTTATCCATTACTGGCTTTTACGCTGCACCGGTTGGTGTCTTTCATGTCCATAGAAGGAGAACTAAAGCTGTTACTGCCTAATTTACTAAGTTTCTGTGATAGAGCTATGTAACATACAGATTTGCTTTACAGAATGAACAGTGATCTCTGCTTTTGGTTTCTATAGTTTGCTTTCTGGAGTTGATCAAAACACAAGTCTTGTTAGTTGCTTGTGTTGCCAACCACCAGAGAAGCTGCTGCAGACACTTTCATGCCTTATGCTTTCTTTGCTTACACTCTGTACCAGTTAGTGTTTCCCATGTCTATAGAGCAAGAGCAAAGCTGGTATTGCCTAATTTGATAGAGTTCCATGTATGAGCTATGTAACATAAAGATTTGCTTTTCAGAGTGAACAGTGATCTCTGCTTTTGGTTTCCATGGCTTGCTTTCTGGAGTTGATGAAAACACAAGTCATGTTAGTTGTTTGTGCTGCCAACCAGCAGAGAAGCTGCTGCAGACCCTCTCTTGCCTTATCCATTTCTGGCTTTTACGCTGCACCTTTGGTGTCTTTCATGTCCATAGAAGGAGAACTAAAGCTGTTACTGCCTAATTTACTAAGTTTCTGTGATAGAGCTATGTAACATAAAGATTTGCTTTACAGAGTGAACAGTGATCTCTGCTTTTGGTTTCTATGGTTTGCTTTCTGGAGTTGATCAAAACACAAGTCTTGGCTGTTGTTTGTGTTCCCAAGAAATAGAGAAGCTGCTGAAGGCGCTTTCCTGCCTTTTGCAGTACCGGTTTACACTTTGCACATGTATGTGTTTTGCTTGTCACCAGACCACGAATAAAGGTGGGTACTTCCTAATTTGCTTGATTTCCATGAAAGAGCCATGTAACAGAAACCTTTCCTTTGACACTCCACCGGTTGATGTTTCTCATGTCTATAGAGCAAGACCAAAGCTGTTACTGCTTAATTTGCAAAGTTTCCATGAAAGAGCACTGTAACATAAAGCTTTGCTTTTCCGAGTGAACAGTGGTTTCTGCTTTTGGTTTCCATGGCTTGCTTTCTGGAGTTGATGAAAACACAAGTCATGTTAGTTGTTTGTGCTGCCAACCAGCAGAGAAGCTGCTGCAGACACTCTCTTGCTTTATCCATTACTGGCTTTTACGCTGCACCGGTTGGTGTCTTTCATGTCCATAGAAGGAGAACTAAAGCTGTTACTGCCTAATTTACTAAGTTTCTGTGATAGAGCTATGTAACATACAGATTTGCTTTACAGAGTGAACAGTGATCTCTGCTTTTGGTTTCTATAGTTTGCTTTCTGGAGTTGATCAAAACACAAGTCTTGTTAGTTGCTTGTGTTGCCAACCACCAGAGAAGCTGCTGCAGACACTTTCATGCCTTATGCTTTCTTTGCTTACACTCTGTACCAGTTAGTGTTTCCCATGTCTATAGAGCAAGAGCAAAGCTGGTATTGCCTAATTTGGTAGAGTTCCATGTAAGAGCAATGTAACATAAAGATTTGCTTTACAGAGTGAACTGTGATCTCTGCTTTTGGTTTCTATAGTTTGCTTTCTGGAGTTGATCAAAACACAAGTCTTGTTAGTTGCTTGTGTTGCCAACCAGCAGAGAAGCTGCTGCAGACACTTTCATGCCTTATCCTTTACTTGCTTACACTCTGTACCAGTTAGTGTTTCCCATGTCTATAGAGCAAGACCAAAGCTGGTATTGCCTAATTTGGTAGAGTTCCATGTAAGAGCTATGTAACATAAAGATTTGCTTTTCAGAGTGAACAGTGATCTCTGCTTTTGGTTTCCATGGCTTGCTTTCTGGAGTTGATGAAAACACAAGTCATGTTAGTTGTTTGTGCTGCCAACCAGCAGAGAAGCTGCTGCAGACCCTCTCTTGCCTTATCCATTACTGGCTTTTACGCTGCACCGGTTGGTGTCTTTCATGTCCATAGGAGGAGAACTAAAGCTGTTACTGCCTAATTTACTAAGTTTCTGTGATAGAGCTATGTAACATAAAGATTTGCTTTACAGAGTGAACTGTGATCTCTGCTTTTGGTTTCTATGGTTTGCTTTCTGGAGTTGATCAAAACACAAGTCTTGTTAGTTGCTTGTGTTGCCAACCACCAGAGAAGCTTCTGCAGACACTTTCATGCCTTATGCTTTCTTTGCTTACACTCTGTACCAGTTAGTGTTTCCCATGTCTATAGAGCAAGACCAAAGCTGGTATTGCCTAATTTGATAGAGTTCCATGTAAGAGCTATGTAACATAAAGATTTGCTTTACAGAATGAACTGTGATCTCTGCTTTTGGTTTCCATGGCTTGCTTTCTGGAGTTGATGAAAACACAAGTCATGTTAGTTGTTTGTGCTGCCAACCAGCAGAGAAGCTGCTGCAGACCCTCTCTTGCCTTATCCATTTCTGGCTTTTACGCTGCACCTTTGGTGTCTTTCATGTCCATAGAAGGAGAACTAAAGCTGTTACTGCCTAATTTACTAAGTTTCTGTGATAGAGCTATGTAACATAAAGATTTGCTTTACAGAGTGAACAGTGATCTCTGCTTTTGGTTTCTATGGTTTGCTTTCTGGAGTTGATCAAAACACAAGTCTTGGCTGTTGTTTGTGTTCCCAAGAAATAGAGAAGCTGCTGAAGGCGCTTTCCTGCCTTTTGCAGTACCGGTTTACACTTTGCACATGTATGTGTTTTGCTTGTCACCAGACCACGAATAAAGGTGGGTACTTCCTAATTTGCTTGATTTCCATGAAAGAGCCATGTAACAGAAACCTTTCCTTTGACACTCCACCGGTTGATGTTTCTCATGTCTATAGAGCAAGACCAAAGCTGTTACTGCTTAATTTGCTAAGTTTCCATGAAAGAGCACTGTAACATAAAGCTTTGCTTTTCCGAGTGAACAGTGGTTTCTGCTTTTGGTTTCCATGGCTTGCTTTCTGGAGTTGATGAAAACACAAGTCATGTTAGTTGTTTGTGCTGCCAACCAGCAGAGAAGCTGCTGCAGACCCTCTCTTGCTTTATCCATTACTGGCTTTTACGCTGCACCGGTTGGTGTCTTTCATGTCCATAGAAGGAGAACTAAAGCTGTTACTGCCTAATTTACTAAGTTTCTGTGATAGAGCTATGTAACATACAGATTTGCTTTACAGAATGAACAGTGATCTCTGCTTTTGGTTTCTATAGTTTGCTTTCTGGAGTTGATCAAAACACAAGTCTTGTTAGTTGCTTGTGTTGCCAACCACCAGAGAAGCTGCTGCAGACACTTTCATGCCTTATGCTTTCTTTGCTTACACTCTGTACCAGTTAGTGTTTCCCATGTCTATAGAGCAAGACCAAAGCTGGTATTGCCTAATTTGGTAGAGTTCCATGTAAGAGCTATGTAACATAAAGATTTGCTTTACAGAGTGAACAGTGATCTCTGCTTTTGGTTTCTATGGTTTGCTTTCTGGAGTTGATCAAAACACAAGTCTTGGCTGTTGTTTGTGTTCCCAAGAAATAGAGGAGCTGCTGAAGGCGCTTTCCTGCCTTTTGCAGTACCGGTTTACACTTTGCACATGTATGTGTTTTGCTTGTCACCAGACCACGAATAAAGGTGGGTACTTCCTAATTTGCTTGATTTCCATGAAAGAGCCATGTAACAGAAACCTTTCCTTTGACACTCCACCGGTTGATGTTTCTCATGTCTATAGAGCAAGACCAAAGCTGTTACTGCTTAATTTGCTAAGTTTCCATGAAAGAGCACTGTAACATAAAGCTTTGCTTTTCCGAGTGAACAGTGGTTTCTGCTTTTGGTTTCCATGGCTTGCTTTCTGGAGTTGATGAAAACACAAGTCATGTTAGTTGTTTGTGCTGCCAACCAGCAGAGAAGCTGCTGCAGACCCTCTCTTGCTTTATCCATTACTGGCTTTTACGCTGCACCGGTTGGTGTCTTTCATGTCCATAGAAGGAGAACTAAAGCTGTTACTGCCTAATTTACTAAGTTTCTGTGATAGAGCTATGTAACATACAGATTTGCTTTACAGAATGAACAGTGATCTCTGCTTTTGGTTTCTATAGTTTGCTTTCTGGAGTTGATCAAAACACAAGTCTTGTTAGTTGCTTGTGTTGCCAACCACCAGAGAAGCTGCTGCAGACACTTTCATGCCTTATGCTTTCTTTGCTTACACTCTGTACCAGTTAGTGTTTCCCATGTCTATAGAGCAAGAGCAAAGCTGGTATTGCCTAATTTGATAGAGTTCCATGTATGAGCTATGTAACATAAAGATTTGCTTTTCAGAGTGAACAGTGATCTCTGCTTTTGGTTTCCATGGCTTGCTTTCTGGAGTTGATGAAAACACAAGTCATGTTAGTTGTTTGTGCTGCCAACCAGCAGAGAAGCTGCTGCAGACCCTCTCTTGCCTTATCCATTTCTGGCTTTTACGCTGCACCTTTGGTGTCTTTCATGTCCATAGAAGGAGAACTAAAGCTGTTACTGCCTAATTTACTAAGTTTCTGTGATAGAGCTATGTAACATAAAGATTTGCTTTACAGAGTGAACAGTGATCTCTGCTTTTGGTTTCTATGGTTTGCTTTCTGGAGTTGATCAAAACACAAGTCTTGGCTGTTGTTTGTGTTCCCAAGAAATAGAGAAGCTGCTGAAGGCGCTTTCCTGCCTTTTGCAGTACCGGTTTACACTTTGCACATGTATGTGTTTTGCTTGTCACCAGACCACGAATAAAGGTGGGTACTTCCTAATTTGCTTGATTTCCATGAAAGAGCCATGTAACAGAAACCTTTCCTTTGACACTCCACCGGTTGATGTTTCTCATGTCTATAGAGCAAGACCAAAGCTGTTACTGCTTAATTTGCAAAGTTTCCATGAAAGAGCACTGTAACATAAAGCTTTGCTTTTCCGAGTGAACAGTGGTTTCTGCTTTTGGTTTCCATGGCTTGCTTTCTGGAGTTGATGAAAACACAAGTCATGTTAGTTGTTTGTGCTGCCAACCAGCAGAGAAGCTGCTGCAGACACTCTCTTGCTTTATCCATTACTGGCTTTTACGCTGCACCGGTTGGTGTCTTTCATGTCCATAGAAGGAGAACTAAAGCTGTTACTGCCTAATTTACTAAGTTTCTGTGATAGAGCTATGTAACATACAGATTTGCTTTACAGAGTGAACAGTGATCTCTGCTTTTGGTTTCTATAGTTTGCTTTCTGGAGTTGATCAAAACACAAGTCTTGTTAGTTGCTTGTGTTGCCAACCACCAGAGAAGCTGCTGCAGACACTTTCATGCCTTATGCTTTCTTTGCTTACACTCTGTACCAGTTAGTGTTTCCCATGTCTATAGAGCAAGAGCAAAGCTGGTATTGCCTAATTTGGTAGAGTTCCATGTAAGAGCAATGTAACATAAAGATTTGCTTTACAGAGTGAACTGTGATCTCTGCTTTTGGTTTCTATAGTTTGCTTTCTGGAGTTGATCAAAACACAAGTCTTGTTAGTTGCTTGTGTTGCCAACCAGCAGAGAAGCTGCTGCAGACACTTTCATGCCTTATCCTTTACTTGCTTACACTCTGTACCAGTTAGTGTTTCCCATGTCTATAGAGCAAGACCAAAGCTGGTATTGCCTAATTTGGTAGAGTTCCATGTAAGAGCTATGTAACATAAAGATTTGCTTTTCAGAGTGAACAGTGATCTCTGCTTTTGGTTTCCATGGCTTGCTTTCTGGAGTTGATGAAAACACAAGTCATGTTAGTTGTTTGTGCTGCCAACCAGCAGAGAAGCTGCTGCAGACCCTCTCTTGCCTTATCCATTACTGGCTTTTACGCTGCACCGGTTGGTGTCTTTCATGTCCATAGGAGGAGAACTAAAGCTGTTACTGCCTAATTTACTAAGTTTCTGTGATAGAGCTATGTAACATAAAGATTTGCTTTACAGAGTGAACTGTGATCTCTGCTTTTGGTTTCTATGGTTTGCTTTCTGGAGTTGATCAAAACACAAGTCTTGTTAGTTGCTTGTGTTGCCAACCACCAGAGAAGCTTCTGCAGACACTTTCATGCCTTATGCTTTCTTTGCTTACACTCTGTACCAGTTAGTGTTTCCCATGTCTATAGAGCAAGACCAAAGCTGGTATTGCCTAATTTGATAGAGTTCCATGTAAGAGCTATGTAACATAAAGATTTGCTTTACAGAATGAACTGTGATCTCTGCTTTTGGTTTCCATGGCTTGCTTTCTGGAGTTGATGAAAACACAAGTCATGTTAGTTGTTTGTGCTGCCAACCAGCAGAGAAGCTGCTGCAGACCCTCTCTTGCCTTATCCATTTCTGGCTTTTACGCTGCACCTTTGGTGTCTTTCATGTCCATAGAAGGAGAACTAAAGCTGTTACTGCCTAATTTACTAAGTTTCTGTGATAGAGCTATGTAACATAAAGATTTGCTTTACAGAGTGAACAGTGATCTCTGCTTTTGGTTTCTATGGTTTGCTTTCTGGAGTTGATCAAAACACAAGTCTTGGCTGTTGTTTGTGTTCCCAAGAAATAGAGAAGCTGCTGAAGGCGCTTTCCTGCCTTTTGCAGTACCGGTTTACACTTTGCACATGTATGTGTTTTGCTTGTCACCAGACCACGAATAAAGGTGGGTACTTCCTAATTTGCTTGATTTCCATGAAAGAGCCATGTAACAGAAACCTTTCCTTTGACACTCCACCGGTTGATGTTTCTCATGTCTATAGAGCAAGACCAAAGCTGTTACTGCTTAATTTGCTAAGTTTCCATGAAAGAGCACTGTAACATAAAGCTTTGCTTTTCCGAGTGAACAGTGGTTTCTGCTTTTGGTTTCCATGGCTTGCTTTCTGGAGTTGATGAAAACACAAGTCATGTTAGTTGTTTGTGCTGCCAACCAGCAGAGAAGCTGCTGCAGACCCTCTCTTGCTTTATCCATTACTGGCTTTTACGCTGCACCGGTTGGTGTCTTTCATGTCCATAGAAGGAGAACTAAAGCTGTTACTGCCTAATTTACTAAGTTTCTGTGATAGAGCTATGTAACATACAGATTTGCTTTACAGAATGAACAGTGATCTCTGCTTTTGGTTTCTATAGTTTGCTTTCTGGAGTTGATCAAAACACAAGTCTTGTTAGTTGCTTGTGTTGCCAACCACCAGAGAAGCTGCTGCAGACACTTTCATGCCTTATGCTTTCTTTGCTTACACTCTGTACCAGTTAGTGTTTCCCATGTCTATAGAGCAAGACCAAAGCTGGTATTGCCTAATTTGGTAGAGTTCCATGTAAGAGCTATGTAACATAAAGATTTGCTTTACAGAGTGAACAGTGATCTCTGCTTTTGGTTTCTATGGTTTGCTTTCTGGAGTTGATCAAAACACAAGTCTTGGCTGTTGTTTGTGTTCCCAAGAAATAGAGGAGCTGCTGAAGGCGCTTTCCTGCCTTTTGCAGTACCGGTTTACACTTTGCACATGTATGTGTTTTGCTTGTCACCAGACCACGAATAAAGGTGGGTACTTCCTAATTTGCTTGATTTCCATGAAAGAGCCATGTAACAGAAACCTTTCCTTTGACACTCCACCGGTTGATGTTTCTCATGTCTATAGAGCAAGACCAAAGCTGTTACTGCTTAATTTGCTAAGTTTCCATGAAAGAGCACTGTAACATAAAGCTTTGCTTTTCCGAGTGAACAGTGGTTTCTGCTTTTGGTTTCCATGGCTTGCTTTCTGGAGTTGATGAAAACACAAGTCATGTTAGTTGTTTGTGCTGCCAACCAGCAGAGAAGCTGCTGCAGACCCTCTCTTGCTTTATCCATTACTGGCTTTTACGCTGCACCGGTTGGTGTCTTTCATGTCCATAGAAGGAGAACTAAAGCTGTTACTGCCTAATTTACTAAGTTTCTGTGATAGAGCTATGTAACATACAGATTTGCTTTACAGAATGAACAGTGATCTCTGCTTTTGGTTTCTATAGTTTGCTTTCTGGAGTTGATCAAAACACAAGTCTTGTTAGTTGCTTGTGTTGCCAACCACCAGAGAAGCTGCTGCAGACACTTTCATGCCTTATGCTTTCTTTGCTTACACTCTGTACCAGTTAGTGTTTCCCATGTCTATAGAGCAAGAGCAAAGCTGGTATTGCCTAATTTGATAGAGTTCCATGTATGAGCTATGTAACATAAAGATTTGCTTTTCAGAGTGAACAGTGATCTCTGCTTTTGGTTTCCATGGCTTGCTTTCTGGAGTTGATGAAAACACAAGTCATGTTAGTTGTTTGTGCTGCCAACCAGCAGAGAAGCTGCTGCAGACCCTCTCTTGCCTTATCCATTTCTGGCTTTTACGCTGCACCTTTGGTGTCTTTCATGTCCATAGAAGGAGAACTAAAGCTGTTACTGCCTAATTTACTAAGTTTCTGTGATAGAGCTATGTAACATAAAGATTTGCTTTACAGAGTGAACAGTGATCTCTGCTTTTGGTTTCTATGGTTTGCTTTCTGGAGTTGATCAAAACACAAGTCTTGGCTGTTGTTTGTGTTCCCAAGAAATAGAGAAGCTGCTGAAGGCGCTTTCCTGCCTTTTGCAGTACCGGTTTACACTTTGCACATGTATGTGTTTTGCTTGTCACCAGACCACGAATAAAGGTGGGTACTTCCTAATTTGCTTGATTTCCATGAAAGAGCCATGTAACAGAAACCTTTCCTTTGACACTCCACCGGTTGATGTTTCTCATGTCTATAGAGCAAGACCAAAGCTGTTACTGCTTAATTTGCAAAGTTTCCATGAAAGAGCACTGTAACATAAAGCTTTGCTTTTCCGAGTGAACAGTGGTTTCTGCTTTTGGTTTCCATGGCTTGCTTTCTGGAGTTGATGAAAACACAAGTCATGTTAGTTGTTTGTGCTGCCAACCAGCAGAGAAGCTGCTGCAGACACTCTCTTGCTTTATCCATTACTGGCTTTTACGCTGCACCGGTTGGTGTCTTTCATGTCCATAGAAGGAGAACTAAAGCTGTTACTGCCTAATTTACTAAGTTTCTGTGATAGAGCTATGTAACATACAGATTTGCTTTACAGAGTGAACAGTGATCTCTGCTTTTGGTTTCTATAGTTTGCTTTCTGGAGTTGATCAAAACACAAGTCTTGTTAGTTGCTTGTGTTGCCAACCACCAGAGAAGCTGCTGCAGACACTTTCATGCCTTATGCTTTCTTTGCTTACACTCTGTACCAGTTAGTGTTTCCCATGTCTATAGAGCAAGAGCAAAGCTGGTATTGCCTAATTTGGTAGAGTTCCATGTAAGAGCAATGTAACATAAAGATTTGCTTTACAGAGTGAACTGTGATCTCTGCTTTTGGTTTCTATAGTTTGCTTTCTGGAGTTGATCAAAACACAAGTCTTGTTAGTTGCTTGTGTTGCCAACCAGCAGAGAAGCTGCTGCAGACACTTTCATGCCTTATCCTTTACTTGCTTACACTCTGTACCAGTTAGTGTTTCCCATGTCTATAGAGCAAGACCAAAGCTGGTATTGCCTAATTTGGTAGAGTTCCATGTAAGAGCTATGTAACATAAAGATTTGCTTTTCAGAGTGAACAGTGATCTCTGCTTTTGGTTTCCATGGCTTGCTTTCTGGAGTTGATGAAAACACAAGTCATGTTAGTTGTTTGTGCTGCCAACCAGCAGAGAAGCTGCTGCAGACCCTCTCTTGCCTTATCCATTACTGGCTTTTACGCTGCACCGGTTGGTGTCTTTCATGTCCATAGGAGGAGAACTAAAGCTGTTACTGCCTAATTTACTAAGTTTCTGTGATAGAGCTATGTAACATAAAGATTTGCTTTACAGAGTGAACTGTGATCTCTGCTTTTGGTTTCTATGGTTTGCTTTCTGGAGTTGATCAAAACACAAGTCTTGTTAGTTGCTTGTGTTGCCAACCACCAGAGAAGCTGCTGCAGACACTTTCATGCCTTATGCTTTCTTTGCTTACACTCTGTACCAGTTAGTGTTTCCCATGTCTATAGAGCAAGACCAAAGCTGGTATTGCCTAATTTGATAGAGTTCCATGTAAGAGCTATGTAACATAAAGATTTGCTTTACAGAATGAACTGTGATCTCTGCTTTTGGTTTCCATGGCTTGCTTTCTGGAGTTGATGAAAACACAAGTCATGTTAGTTGTTTGTGCTGCCAACCAGCAGAGAAGCTGCTGCAGACCCTCTCTTGCCTTATCCATTTCTGGCTTTTACGCTGCACCTTTGGTGTCTTTCATGTCCATAGAAGGAGAACTAAAGCTGTTACTGCCTAATTTACTAAGTTTCTGTGATAGAGCTATGTAACATAAAGATTTGCTTTACAGAGTGAACAGTGATCTCTGCTTTTGGTTTCTATGGTTTGCTTTCTGGAGTTGATCAAAACACAAGTCTTGGCTGTTGTTTGTGTTCCCAAGAAATAGAGAAGCTGCTGAAGGCGCTTTCCTGCCTTTTGCAGTACCGGTTTACACTTTGCACATGTATGTGTTTTGCTTGTCACCAGACCACGAATAAAGGTGGGTACTTCCTAATTTGCTTGATTTCCATGAAAGAGCCATGTAACAGAAACCTTTCCTTTGACACTCCACCGGTTGATGTTTCTCATGTCTATAGAGCAAGACCAAAGCTGTTACTGCTTAATTTGCTAAGTTTCCATGAAAGAGCACTGTAACATAAAGCTTTGCTTTTCCGAGTGAACAGTGGTTTCTGCTTTTGGTTTCCATGGCTTGCTTTCTGGAGTTGATGAAAACACAAGTCATGTTAGTTGTTTGTGCTGCCAACCAGCAGAGAAGCTGCTGCAGACACTCTCTTGCTTTATCCATTACTGGCTTTTACGCTGCACCGGTTGGTGTCTTTCATGTCCATAGAAGGAGAACTAAAGCTGTTACTGCCTAATTTACTAAGTTTCTGTGATAGAGCTATGTAACATACAGATTTGCTTTACAGAGTGAACAGTGATCTCTGCTTTTGGTTTCTATAGTTTGCTTTCTGGAGTTGATCAAAACACAAGTCTTGTTAGTTGCTTGTGTTGCCAACCACCAGAGAAGCTGCTGCAGACACTTTCATGCCTTATGCTTTCTTTGCTTACACTCTGTACCAGTTAGTGTTTCCCATGTCTATAGAGCAAGAGCAAAGCTGGTATTGCCTAATTTGGTAGAGTTCCATGTAAGAGCAATGTAACATAAAGATTTGCTTTACAGAGTGAACTGTGATCTCTGCTTTTGGTTTCCAGGGCTTGCTTTCTGGAGTTGATCAAAACACAAGTCTTGTTAGTTGCTTGTGTTGCCAACCAGCAGAGAAGCTGCTGCAGACACTTTCATGCCTTATCCTTTACTTGCTTACACTCTGTACCAGTTAGTGTTTCCCATGTCTATAGAGCAAGACCAAAGCTGGTATTGCCTAATTTGGTAGAGTTCCATGTAAGAGCTATGTAACATAAAGATTTGCTTTTCAGAGTGAACAGTGATCTCTGCTTTTGGTTTCCATGGCTTGCTTTCTGGAGTTGATGAAAACACAAGTCATGTTAGTTGTTTGTGCTGCCAACCAGCAGAGAAGCTGCTGCAGACCCTCTCTTGCCTTATCCATTACTGGCTTTTACGCTGCACCGGTTGGTGTCTTTCATGTCCATAGGAGGAGAACTAAAGCTGTTACTGCCTAATTTACTAAGTTTCTGTGATAGAGCTATGTAACATAAAGATTTGCTTTACAGAGTGAACTGTGATCTCTGCTTTTGGTTTCTATGGTTTGCTTTCTGGAGTTGATCAAAACACAAGTCTTGTTAGTTGCTTGTGTTGCCAACCACCAGAGAAGCTGCTGCAGACACTTTCATGCCTTATGCTTTCTTTGCTTACACTCTGTACCAGTTAGTGTTTCCCATGTCTATAGAGCAAGACCAAAGCTGGTATTGCCTAATTTGATAGAGTTCCATGTAAGAGCTATGTAACATAAAGATTTGCTTTACAGAATGAACTGTGATCTCTGCTTTTGGTTTCCATGGCTTGCTTTCTGGAGTTGATGAAAACACAAGTCATGTTAGTTGTTTGTGCTGCCAACCAGCAGAGAAGCTGCTGCAGACCCTCTCTTGCCTTATCCATTACTGGCTTTTACGCTGCACCGGATGGTGTCTTTCATGTCCATAGAAGGAGAACTAAAGCTGTTACTGCCTAATTTACTAAGTTTCTGTGATAGAGCTATGTAACATAAAGATTTGCTTTACAGAGTGAACAGTGATCTCTGCTTTTGGTTTCTATGGTTTGCTTTCTGGAGTTGATCAAAACACAAGTCTTGTCTGTTGTTTGTGTTCTCAAGAAATAGAGAAGCTGCTGAAGGCGCTTTCCTGCCTTTTGCAGTACCGGTTTACACTTTGCACATGTATGTGTTTTGCTTGTCACCAGACCACGAATAAAGGTGGGTACTTCCTAATTTGCTTGATTTCCATGAAAGAGCCATGTAACAGAAACCTTTCCTTTGACACTCCACCGGTTGATGTTTCTCATGTCTATAGAGCAAGACCAAAGCTGTTACTGCTTAATTTGCTAAGTTTCCATGAAAGAGCACTGTAACATAAAGCTTTGCTTTTCCGAGTGAACAGTGGTTTCTGCTTTTGGTTTCCATGGCTTGCTTTCTGGAGTTGATGAAAACACAAGTCATGTTAGTTGTTTGTGCTGCCAACCAGCAGAGAAGCTGCTGCAGACCCTCTCTTGCTTTATCCATTACTGGCTTTTACGCTGCACCGGTTGGTGTCTTTCATGTCCATAGAAGGAGAACTAAAGCTGTTACTGCCTAATTTACTAAGTTTCTGTGATAGAGCTATGTAACATACAGATTTGCTTTACAGAATGAACAGTGATCTCTGCTTTTGGTTTCTATAGTTTGCTTTCTGGAGTTGATCAAAACACAAGTCTTGTTAGTTGCTTGTGTTGCCAACCACCAGAGAAGCTGCTGCAGACACTTTCATGCCTTATGCTTTCTTTGCTTACACTCTGTACCAGTTAGTGTTTCCCATGTCTATAGAGCAAGACCAAAGCTGGTATTGCCTAATTTGGTAGAGTTCCATGTAAGAGCTATGTAACATAAAGATTTGCTTTACAGAGTGAACAGTGATCTCTGCTTTTGGTTTCTATGGTTTGCTTTCTGGAGTTGATCAAAACACAAGTCTTGGCTGTTGTTTGTGTTCCCAAGAAATAGAGGAGCTGCTGAAGGCGCTTTCCTGCCTTTTGCAGTACCGGTTTACACTTTGCACATGTATGTGTTTTGCTTGTCACCAGACCACGAATAAAGGTGGGTACTTCCTAATTTGCTTGATTTCCATGAAAGAGCCATGTAACAGAAACCTTTCCTTTGACACTCCACCGGTTGATGTTTCTCATGTCTATAGAGCAAGACCAAAGCTGTTACTGCTTAATTTGCTAAGTTTCCATGAAAGAGCACTGTAACATAAAGCTTTGCTTTTCCGAGTGAACAGTGGTTTCTGCTTTTGGTTTCCATGGCTTGCTTTCTGGAGTTGATGAAAACACAAGTCATGTTAGTTGTTTGTGCTGCCAACCAGCAGAGAAGCTGCTGCAGACCCTCTCTTGCTTTATCCATTACTGGCTTTTACGCTGCACCGGTTGGTGTCTTTCATGTCCATAGAAGGAGAACTAAAGCTGTTACTGCCTAATTTACTAAGTTTCTGTGATAGAGCTATGTAACATACAGATTTGCTTTACAGAATGAACAGTGATCTCTGCTTTTGGTTTCTATAGTTTGCTTTCTGGAGTTGATCAAAACACAAGTCTTGTTAGTTGCTTGTGTTGCCAACCAGCAGAGAAGCTGCTGCAGACACTTTCATGCCTTATCCTTTACTTGCTTACACTCTGTACCAGTTAGTGTTTCCCATGTCTATAGAGCAAGACCAAAGCTGGTATTGCCTAATTTGGTAGAGTTCCATGTAAGAGCTATGTAACATAAAGATTTGCTTTTCAGAGTGAACAGTGATCTCTGCTTTTGGTTTCCATGGCTTGCTTTCTGGAGTTGATGAAAACACAAGTCATGTTAGTTGTTTGTGCTGCCAACCAGCAGAGAAGCTGCTGCAGACCCTCTCTTGCCTTATCCATTACTGGCTTTTACGCTGCACCGGTTGGTGTCTTTCATGTCCATAGGAGGAGAACTAAAGCTGTTACTGCCTAATTTACTAAGTTTCTGTGATAGAGCTATGTAACATAAAGATTTGCTTTACAGAGTGAACTGTGATCTCTGCTTTTGGTTTCTATGGTTTGCTTTCTGGAGTTGATCAAAACACAAGTCTTGTTAGTTGCTTGTGTTGCCAACCACCAGAGAAGCTGCTGCAGACACTTTCATGCCTTATGCTTTCTTTGCTTACACTCTGTACCAGTTAGTGTTTCCCATGTCTATAGAGCAAGACCAAAGCTGGTATTGCCTAATTTGATAGAGTTCCATGTAAGAGCTATGTAACATAAAGATTTGCTTTACAGAATGAACTGTGATCTCTGCTTTTGGTTTCCATGGCTTGCTTTCTGGAGTTGATGAAAACACAAGTCATGTTAGTTGTTTGTGCTGCCAACCAGCAGAGAAGCTGCTGCAGACCCTCTCTTGCTTTATCCATTACTGGCTTTTACGCTGCACCGGTTGGTGTCTTTCATGTCCATAGAAGGAGAACTAAAGCTGTTACTGCCTAATTTACTAAGTTTCTGTGATAGAGCTATGTAACATACAGATTTGCTTTACAGAATGAACAGTGATCTCTGCTTTTGGTTTCTATAGTTTGCTTTCTGGAGTTGATCAAAACACAAGTCTTGTTAGTTGCTTGTGTTGCCAACCACCAGAGAAGCTGCTGCAGACACTTTCATGCCTTATGCTTTCTTTGCTTACACTCTGTACCAGTTAGTGTTTCCCATGTCTATAGAGCAAGACCAAAGCTGGTATTGCCTAATTTGGTAGAGTTCCATGTAAGAGCTATGTAACATAAAGATTTGCTTTACAGAGTGAACAGTGATCTCTGCTTTTGGTTTCTATGGTTTGCTTTCTGGAGTTGATCAAAACACAAGTCTTGGCTGTTGTTTGTGTTCCCAAGAAATAGAGAAGCTGCTGAAGGCGCTTTCCTGCCTTTTGCAGTACCGGTTTACACTTTGCACATGTATGTGTTTTGCTTGTCACCAGACCACGAATAAAGGTGGGTACTTCCTAATTTGCTTGATTTCCATGAAAGAGCCATGTAACAGAAACCTTTCCTTTGACACTCCACCGGTTGATGTTTCTCATGTCTATAGAGCAAGACCAAAGCTGTTACTGCTTAATTTGCTAAGTTTCCATGAAAGAGCACTGTAACATAAAGCTTTGCTTTTCCGAGTGAACAGTGGTTTCTGCTTTTGGTTTCCATGGCTTGCTTTCTGGAGTTGATGAAAACACAAGTCATGTTAGTTGTTTGTGCTGCCAACCAGCAGAGAAGCTGCTGCAGACCCTCTCTTGCTTTATCCATTACTGGCTTTTACGCTGCACCGGATGGTGTCTTTCATGTCCATAGAAGGAGAACTAAAGCTGTTACTGCCTAATTTACTAAGTTTCTGTGATAGAGCTATGTAACATACAGATTTGCTTTACAGAATGAACAGTGATCTCTGCTTTTGGTTTCTATAGTTTGCTTTCTGGAGTTGATCAAAACACAAGTCTTGTTAGTTGCTTGTGTTGCCAACCACCAGAGAAGCTGCTGCAGACACTTTCATGCCTTATGCTTTCTTTGCTTACACTCTGTACCAGTTAGTGTTTCCCATGTCTATAGAGCAAGAGCAAAGCTGGTATTGCCTAATTTGATAGAGTTCCATGTATGAGCTATGTAACATAAAGATTTGCTTTTCAGAGTGAACAGTGATCTCTGCTTTTGGTTTCCATGGCTTGCTTTCTGGAGTTGATCAAAACACAAGTCATGTTAGTTGTTTGTGCTGCCAACCAGCAGAGAAGCTGCTGCAGACCCTCTCTTGCCTTATCCATTTCTGTCTTTTACGCTGCACCTTTGGTGTCTTTCATGTCCATAGAAGGAGAACTAAAGCTGTTACTGCCTAATTTACTAAGTTTCTGTGATAGAGCTATGTAACATAAAGATTTGCTTTTCCGAGTGAACAGTGATCTCTGCTTTTGGTTTCTATGGTTTGCTTTCTGGAGTTGATCAAAACACAAGTCTTGGCTGTTGTTTGTGTTCCCAAGAAATAGAGAAGCTGCTGAAGGCGCTTTCCTGCCTTTTGCAGTACCGGTTTACACTTTGCACATGTATGTGTTTTGCTTGTCACCAGACCACGAATAAAGGTGGGTACTTCCTAATTTGCTTGATTTCCATGAAAGAGCCATGTAACAGAAACCTTTCCTTTGACACTCCACCGGTTGATGTTTCTCATGTCTATAGAGCAAGACCAAAGCTGTTACTGCTTAATTTGCTAAGTTTCCATGAAAGAGCACTGTAACATAAAGCTTTGCTTTTCCGAGTGAACAGTGGTTTCTGCTTTTGGTTTCCATGGCTTGCTTTCTGGAGTTGATGAAAACACAAGTCATGTTAGTTGTTTGTGCTGCCAACCAGCAGAGAAGCTGCTGCAGACCCTCTCTTGCTTTATCCATTACTGCTTTTACGCTGCACCGGTTGGTGTCTTTCATGTCCATAGAAGGAGAACTAAAGCTGTTACTGCCTAATTTACTAAGTTTCTGTGATAGAGCTATGTAACATACAGATTTGCTTTACAGAGTGAACAGTGATCTCTGCTTTTGGTTTCTATAGTTTGCTTTCTGGAGTTGATCAAAACACAAGTCTTGTTAGTTGCTTGTGTTGCCAACCACCAGAGAAGCTGCTGCAGACACTTTCATGCCTTATGCTTTCTTTGCTTACACTCTGTACCAGTTAGTGTTTCCCATGTCTATAGAGCAAGACCAAAGCTGGTATTGCCTAATTTGGTAGAGTTCCATGTAAGAGCAATGTAACATAAAGATTTGCTTTACAGAGTGAACTGTGATCTCTGCTTTTGGTTTCCAGGGCTTGCTTTCTGGAGTTGATCAAAACACAAGTCTTGTTAGTTGCTTGTGTTGCCAACCAGCAGAGAAGCTGCTGCAGACACTTTCATGCCTTATCCTTTACTTGCTTACACTCTGTACCAGTTATTGTTTCCCATGTCTATAGAGCAAGACCAAAGCTGGTATTGCCTAATTTGGTAGAGTTCCATGTAAGAGCTATGTAACATAAAGATTTGCTTTTCAGAGTGAACAGTGATCTCTGCTTTTGGTTTCCATGGCTTGCTTTCTGGAGTTGATGAAAACACAAGTCATGTTAGTTGTTTGTGCTGCCAACCAGCAGAGAAGCTGCTGCAGACCCTCTCTTGCCTTATCCATTACTGGCTTTTACGCTGCACCGGTTGGTGTCTTTCATGTCCATAGAAGGAGAACTAAAGCTGTTACTGCCTAATTTACTAAGTTTCTGTGATAGAGCTATGTAACATAAAGATTTGCTTTACAGAGTGAACAGTGATCTCTGCTTTTGGTTTCTATGGTTTGCTTTCTGGAGTTGATCAAAACACAAGTCTTGTCTGTTGTTTGTGTTCTCAAGAAATAGAGAAGCTGCTGAAGGCGCTTTCCTGCCTTTTGCAGTACCGGTTTACACTTTGCACATGTATGTGTTTTGCTTGTCACCAGACCACGAATAAAGGTGGGTACTTCCTAATTTGCTTGATTTCCATGAAAGAGCCATGTAACAGAAACCTTTCCTTTGACACTCCACCGGTTGATGTTTCTCATGTCTATAGAGCAAGACCAAAGCTGTTACTGCTTAATTTGCTAAGTTTCCATGAAAGAGCACTGTAACATAAAGCTTTGCTTTTCCGAGTGAACAGTGGTTTCTGCTTTTGGTTTCCATGGCTTGCTTTCTGGAGTTGATGAAAACACAAGTCATGTTAGTTGTTTGTGCTGCCAACCAGCAGAGAAGCTGCTGCAGACCCTCTCTTGCTTTATCCATTACTGGCTTTTACGCTGCACCGGTTGGTGTCTTTCATGTCCATAGAAGGAGAACTAAAGCTGTTACTGCCTAATTTACTAAGTTTCTGTGATAGAGCTATGTAACATACAGATTTGCTTTACAGAATGAACAGTGATCTCTGCTTTTGGTTTCTATAGTTTGCTTTCTGGAGTTGATCAAAACACAAGTCTTGTTAGTTGCTTGTGTTGCCAACCACCAGAGAAGCTGCTGCAGACACTTTCATGCCTTATGCTTTCTTTGCTTACACTCTGTACCAGTTAGTGTTTCCCATGTCTATAGAGCAAGACCAAAGCTGGTATTGCCTAATTTGGTAGAGTTCCATGTAAGAGCTATGTAACATAAAGATTTGCTTTACAGAGTGAACAGTGATCTCTGCTTTTGGTTTCTATGGTTTGCTTTCTGGAGTTGATCAAAACACAAGTCTTGGCTGTTGTTTGTGTTCCCAAGAAATAGAGAAGCTGCTGAAGGCGCTTTCCTGCCTTTTGCAGTACCGGTTTACACTTTGCACATGTATGTGTTTTGCTTGTCACCAGACCACGAATAAAGGTGGGTACTTCCTAATTTGCTTGATTTCCATGAAAGAGCCATGTAACAGAAACCTTTCCTTTGACACTCCACCGGTTGATGTTTCTCATGTCTATAGAGCAAGACCAAAGCTGTTACTGCTTAATTTGCTAAGTTTCCATGAAAGAGCACTGTAACATAAAGCTTTGCTTTTCCGAGTGAACAGTGGTTTCTGCTTTTGGTTTCCATGGCTTGCTTTCTGGAGTTGATGAAAACACAAGTCATGTTAGTTGTTTGTGCTGCCAACCAGCAGAGAAGCTGCTGCAGACCCTCTCTTGCTTTATCCATTACTGGCTTTTACGCTGCACCGGATGGTGTCTTTCATGTCCATAGAAGGAGAACTAAAGCTGTTACTGCCTAATTTACTAAGTTTCTGTGATAGAGCTATGTAACATACAGATTTGCTTTACAGAATGAACAGTGATCTCTGCTTTTGGTTTCTATAGTTTGCTTTCTGGAGTTGATCAAAACACAAGTCTTGTTAGTTGCTTGTGTTGCCAACCACCAGAGAAGCTGCTGCAGACACTTTCATGCCTTATGCTTTCTTTGCTTACACTCTGTACCAGTTAGTGTTTCCCATGTCTATAGAGCAAGAGCAAAGCTGGTATTGCCTAATTTGATAGAGTTCCATGTATGAGCTATGTAACATAAAGATTTGCTTTTCAGAGTGAACAGTGATCTCTGCTTTTGGTTTCCATGGCTTGCTTTCTGGAGTTGATGAAAACACAAGTCATGTTAGTTGTTTGTGCTGCCAACCAGCAGAGAAGCTGCTGCAGACCCTCTCTTGCCTTATCCATTTCTGGCTTTTACGCTGCACCTTTGGTGTCTTTCATGTCCATAGAAGGAGAACTAAAGCTGTTACTGCCTAATTTACTAAGTTTCTGTGATAGAGCTATGTAACATAAAGATTTGCTTTACAGAGTGAACAGTGATCTCTGCTTTTGGTTTCTATGGTTTGCTTTCTGGAGTTGATCAAAACACAAGTCTTGTCTGTTGTTTGTGTTCCCAAGAAATAGAGAAGCTGCTGAAGGCGCTTTCCTGCCTTTTGCAGTACCGGTTTACACTTTGCACATGTATGTGTTTTGCTTGTCACCAGACCACGAATAAAGGTGGGTACTTCCTAATTTGCTTGATTTCCATGAAAGAGCCATGTAACAGAAACCTTTCCTTTGACACTCCACCGGTTGATGTTTCTCATGTCTATAGAGCAAGACCAAAGCTGTTACTGCTTAATTTGCTAAGTTTCCATGAAAGAGCACTGTAACATAAAGCTTTGCTTTTCCGAGTGAACAGTGGTTTCTGCTTTTGGTTTCCATGGCTTGCTTTCTGGAGTTGATGAAAACACAAGTCATGTTAGTTGTTTGTGCTGCCAACCAGCAGAGAAGCTGCTGCAGACACTCTCTTGCTTTATCCATTACTGGCTTTTACGCTGCACCGGTTGGTGTCTTTCATGTCCATAGAAGGAGAACTAAAGCTGTTACTGCCTAATTTACTAAGTTTCTGTGATAGAGCTATGTAACATACAGATTTGCTTTACAGAGTGAACAGTGATCTCTGCTTTTGGTTTCTATAGTTTGCTTTCTGGAGTTGATCAAAACACAAGTCTTGTTAGTTGCTTGTGTTGCCAACCACCAGAGAAGCTGCTGCAGACACTTTCATGCCTTATGCTTTCTTTGCTTACACTCTGTACCAGTTAGTGTTTCCCATGTCTATAGAGCAAGAGCAAAGCTGGTATTGCCTAATTTGGTAGAGTTCCATGTAAGAGCAATGTAACATAAAGATTTGCTTTACAGAGTGAACTGTGATCTCTGCTTTTGGTTTCCAGGGCTTGCTTTCTGGAGTTGATCAAAACACAAGTCTTGTTAGTTGCTTGTGTTGCCAACCAGCAGAGAAGCTGCTGCAGACACTTTCATGCCTTATCCTTTACTTGCTTACACTCTGTACCAGTTAGTGTTTCCCATGTCTATAGAGCAAGACCAAAGCTGGTATTGCCTAATTTGGTAGAGTTCCATGTAAGAGCTATGTAACATAAAGATTTGCTTTTCAGAGTGAACAGTGATCTCTGCTTTTGGTTTCCATGGCTTGCTTTCTGGAGTTGATGAAAACACAAGTCATGTTAGTTGTTTGTGCTGCCAACCAGCAGAGAAGCTGCTGCAGACCCTCTCTTGCCTTATCCATTACTGGCTTTTACGCTGCACCGGTTGGTGTCTTTCATGTCCATAGGAGGAGAACTAAAGCTGTTACTGCCTAATTTACTAAGTTTCTGTGATAGAGCTATGTAACATAAAGATTTGCTTTACAGAGTGAACTGTGATCTCTGCTTTTGGTTTCTATGGTTTGCTTTCTGGAGTTGATCAAAACACAAGTCTTGTTAGTTGCTTGTGTTGCCAACCACCAGAGAAGCTGCTGCAGACACTTTCATGCCTTATGCTTTCTTTGCTTACACTCTGTACCAGTTAGTGTTTCCCATGTCTATAGAGCAAGACCAAAGCTGGTATTGCCTAATTTGATAGAGTTCCATGTAAGAGCTATGTAACATAAAGATTTGCTTTACAGAATGAACTGTGATCTCTGCTTTTGGTTTCCATGGCTTGCTTTCTGGAGTTGATGAAAACACAAGTCATGTTAGTTGTTTGTGCTGCCAACCAGCAGAGAAGCTGCTGCAGACCCTCTCTTGCCTTATCCATTACTGGCTTTTACGCTGCACCGGTTGGTGTCTTTCATGTCCATAGGAGGAGAACTAAAGCTGTTACTGCCTAATTTACTAAGTTTCTGTGATAGAGCTATGTAACATAAAGATTTGCTTTACAGAGTGAACTGTGATCTCTGCTTTTGGTTTCTATGGTTTGCTTTCTGGAGTTGATCAAAACACAAGTCTTGTCTGTTGTTTGTGTTCTCAAGAAATAGAGAAGCTGCTGAAGGCGCTTTCCTGCCTTTTGCAGTACCGGTTTACACTTTGCACATGTATGTGTTTTGCTTGTCACCAGACCACGAATAAAGGTGGGTACTTCCTAATTTGCTTGATTTCCATGAAAGAGCCATGTAACAGAAACCTTTCCTTTGACACTCCACCGGTTGATGTTTCTCATGTCTATAGAGCAAGACCAAAGCTGTTACTGCTTAATTTGCTAAGTTTCCATGAAAGAGCACTGTAACATAAAGCTTTGCTTTTCCGAGTGAACAGTGGTTTCTGCTTTTGGTTTCCATGGCTTGCTTTCTGGAGTTGATGAAAACACAAGTCATGTTAGTTGTTTGTGCTGCCAACCAGCAGAGAAGCTGCTGCAGACCCTCTCTTGCTTTATCCATTACTGGCTTTTACGCTGCACCGGTTGGTGTCTTTCATGTCCATAGAAGGAGAACTAAAGCTGTTACTGCCTAATTTACTAAGTTTCTGTGATAGAGCTATGTAACATACAGATTTGCTTTACAGAATGAACAGTGATCTCTGCTTTTGGTTTCTATAGTTTGCTTTCTGGAGTTGATCAAAACACAAGTCTTGTTAGTTGCTTGTGTTGCCAACCAGCAGAGAAGCTGCTGCAGACACTTTCATGCCTTATGCTTTCTTTGCTTACACTCTGTACCAGTTAGTGTTTCCCATGTCTATAGAGCAAGAGCAAAGCTGGTATTGCCTAATTTGATAGAGTTCCATGTATGAGCTATGTAACATAAAGATTTGCTTTTCAGAGTGAACAGTGATCTCTGCTTTTGGTTTCCATGGCTTGCTTTCTGGAGTTGATGAAAACACAAGTCATGTTAGTTGTTTGTGCTGCCAACCAGCAGAGAAGCTGCTGCAGACCCTCTCTTGCCTTATCCATTTCTGGCTTTTACGCTGCACCTTTGGTGTCTTTCATGTCCATAGAAGGAGAACTAAAGCTGTTACTGCCTAATTTACTAAGTTTCTGTGATAGAGCTATGTAACATAAAGATTTGCTTTACAGAGTGAACAGTGATCTCTGCTTTTGGTTTCTATGGTTTGCTTTCTGGAGTTGATCAAAACACAAGTCTTGGCTGTTGTTTGTGTTCTCAAGAAATAGAGAAGCTGCTGAAGGCGCTTTCCTGCCTTTTGCAGTACCGGTTTACACTTTGCACATGTATGTGTTTTGCTTGTCACCAGACCACGAATAAAGGTGGGTACTTCCTAATTTGCTTGATTTCCATGAAAGAGCCATGTAACAGAAACCTTTCCTTTGACACTCCACCGGTTGATGTTTCTCATGTCTATAGAGCAAGACCAAAGCTGTTACTGCTTAATTTGCAAAGTTTCCATGAAAGAGCACTGTAACATAAAGCTTTGCTTTTCCGAGTGAACAGTGGTTTCTGCTTTTGGTTTCCATGGCTTGCTTTCTGGAGTTGATGAAAACACAAGTCATGTTAGTTGTTTGTGCTGCCAACCAGCAGAGAAGCTGCTGCAGACACTCTCTTGCTTTATCCATTACTGGCTTTTACGCTGCACCGGTTGGTGTCTTTCATGTCCATAGAAGGAGAACTAAAGCTGTTACTGCCTAATTTACTAAGTTTCTGTGATAGAGCTATGTAACATACAGATTTGCTTTACAGAGTGAACAGTGATCTCTGCTTTTGGTTTCTATAGTTTGCTTTCTGGAGTTGATCAAAACACAAGTCTTGTTAGTTGCTTGTGTTGCCAACCACCAGAGAAGCTGCTGCAGACACTTTCATGCCTTATGCTTTCTTTGCTTACACTCTGTACCAGTTAGTGTTTCCCATGTCTATAGAGCAAGAGCAAAGCTGGTATTGCCTAATTTGGTAGAGTTCCATGTAAGAGCAATGTAACATAAAGATTTGCTTTACAGAGTGAACTGTGATCTCTGCTTTTGGTTTCCAGGGCTTGCTTTCTGGAGTTGATCAAAACACAAGTCTTGTTAGTTGCTTGTGTTGCCAACCAGCAGAGAAGCTGCTGCAGACACTTTCATGCCTTATCCTTTACTTGCTTACACTCTGTACCAGTTAGTGTTTCCCATGTCTATAGAGCAAGACCAAAGCTGGTATTGCCTAATTTGGTAGAGTTCCATGTAAGAGCTATGTAACATAAAGATTTGCTTTTCAGAGTGAACAGTGATCTCTGCTTTTGGTTTCCATGGCTTGCTTTCTGGAGTTGATGAAAACACAAGTCATGTTAGTTGTTTGTGCTGCCAACCAGCAGAGAAGCTGCTGCAGACCCTCTCTTGCCTTATCCATTACTGGCTTTTACGCTGCACCGGATGGTGTCTTTCATGTCCATAGAAGGAGAACTAAAGCTGTTACTGCCTAATTTACTAAGTTTCTGTGATAGAGCTATGTAACATAAAGATTTGCTTTACAGAGTGAACAGTGATCTCTGCTTTTGGTTTCTATGGTTTGCTTTCTGGAGTTGATCAAAACACAAGTCTTGTCTGTTGTTTGTGTTCTCAAGAAATAGAGAAGCTGCTGAAGGCGCTTTCCTGCCTTTTGCAGTACCGGTTTACACTTTGCACATGTATGTGTTTTGCTTGTCACCAGACCACGAATAAAGGTGGGTACTTCCTAATTTGCTTGATTTCCATGAAAGAGCCATGTAACAGAAACCTTTCCTTTGACACTCCACCGGTTGATGTTTCTCATGTCTATAGAGCAAGACCAAAGCTGTTACTGCTTAATTTGCTAAGTTTCCATGAAAGAGCACTGTAACATAAAGCTTTGCTTTTCCGAGTGAACAGTGGTTTCTGCTTTTGGTTTCCATGGCTTGCTTTCTGGAGTTGATGAAAACACAAGTCATGTTAGTTGTTTGTGCTGCCAACCAGCAGAGAAGCTGCTGCAGACCCTCTCTTGCTTTATCCATTACTGGCTTTTACGCTGCACCGGTTGGTGTCTTTCATGTCCATAGAAGGAGAACTAAAGCTGTTACTGCCTAATTTACTAAGTTTCTGTGATAGAGCTATGTAACATACAGATTTGCTTTACAGAATGAACAGTGATCTCTGCTTTTGGTTTCTATAGTTTGCTTTCTGGAGTTGATCAAAACACAAGTCTTGTTAGTTGCTTGTGTTGCCAACCACCAGAGAAGCTGCTGCAGACACTTTCATGCCTTATGCTTTCTTTGCTTACACTCTGTACCAGTTAGTGTTTCCCATGTCTATAGAGCAAGACCAAAGCTGGTATTGCCTAATTTGGTAGAGTTCCATGTAAGAGCTATGTAACATAAAGATTTGCTTTACAGAGTGAACAGTGATCTCTGCTTTTGGTTTCTATGGTTTGCTTTCTGGAGTTGATCAAAACACAAGTCTTGGCTGTTGTTTGTGTTCCCAAGAAATAGAGGAGCTGCTGAAGGCGCATTCCTGCCTTTTGCAGTACCGGTTTACACTTTGCACATGTATGTGTTTTGCTTGTCACCAGACCACGAATAAAGGTGGGTACTTCCTAATTTGCTTGATTTCCATGAAAGAGCCATGTAACAGAAACCTTTCCTTTGACACTCCACCGGTTGATGTTTCTCATGTCTATAGAGCAAGACCAAAGCTGTTACTGCTTAATTTGCTAAGTTTCCATGAAAGAGCACTGTAACATAAAGCTTTGCTTTTCCGAGTGAACAGTGGTTTCTGCTTTTGGTTTCCATGGCTTGCTTTCTGGAGTTGATGAAAACACAAGTCATGTTAGTTGTTTGTGCTGCCAACCAGCAGAGAAGCTGCTGCAGACCCTCTCTTGCTTTATCCATTACTGGCTTTTACGCTGCACCGGTTGGTGTCTTTCATGTCCATAGAAGGAGAACTAAAGCTGTTACTGCCTAATTTACTAAGTTTCTGTGATAGAGCTATGTAACATACAGATTTGCTTTACAGAATGAACAGTGATCTCTGCTTTTGGTTTCTATAGTTTGCTTTCTGGAGTTGATCAAAACACAAGTCTTGTTAGTTGCTTGTGTTGCCAACCACCAGAGAAGCTGCTGCAGACACTTTCATGCCTTATGCTTTCTTTGCTTACACTCTGTACCAGTTAGTGTTTCCCATGTCTATAGAGCAAGACCAAAGCTGGTATTGCCTAATTTGGTAGAGTTCCATGTAAGAGCTATGTAACATAAAGATTTGCTTTACAGAGTGAACAGTGATCTCTGCTTTTGGTTTCCATGGCTTGCTTTCTGGAGTTGATGAAAACACAAGTCATGTTAGTTGTTTGTGCTGCCAACCAGCAGAGAAGCTGCTGCAGACCCTCTCTTGCCTTATCCATTTCTGGCTTTTACGCTGCACCTTTGGTGTCTTTCATGTCCATAGAAGGAGAACTAAAGCTGTTACTGCCTAATTTACTAAGTTTCTGTGATAGAGCTATGTAACATAAAGATTTGCTTTACAGAGTGAACAGTGATCTCTGCTTTTGGTTTCTATGGTTTGCTTTCTGGAGTTGATCAAAACACAAGTCTTGGCTGTTGTTTGTGTTCCCAAGAAATAGAGAAGCTGCTGAAGGCGCTTTCCTGCCTTTTGCAGTACCGGTTTACACTTTGCACATGTATGTGTTTTGCTTGTCACCAGACCACGAATAAAGGTGGGTACTTCCTAATTTGCTTGATTTCCATGAAAGAGCCATGTAACAGAAACCTTTCCTTTGACACTCCACCGGTTGATGTTTCTCATGTCTATAGAGCAAGACCAAAGCTGTTACTGCTTAATTTGCAAAGTTTCCATGAAAGAGCACTGTAACATAAAGCTTTGCTTTTCCGAGTGAACAGTGGTTTCTGCTTTTGGTTTCCATGGCTTGCTTTCTGGAGTTGATGAAAACACAAGTCATGTTAGTTGTTTGTGCTGCCAACCAGCAGAGAAGCTGCTGCAGACCCTCTCTTGCTTTATCCATTACTGGCTTTTACGCTGCACCGGTTGGTGTCTTTCATGTCCATAGAAGGAGAACTAAAGCTGTTACTGCCTAATTTACTAAGTTTCTGTGATAGAGCTATGTAACATACAGATTTGCTTTACAGAGTGAACAGTGATCTCTGCTTTTGGTTTCTATAGTTTGCTTTCTGGAGTTGATCAAAACACAAGTCTTGTTAGTTGCTTGTGTTGCCAACCACCAGAGAAGCTGCTGCAGACACTTTCATGCCTTATGCTTTCTTTGCTTACACTCTGTACCAGTTAGTGTTTCCCATGTCTATAGAGCAAGAGCAAAGCTGGTATTGCCTAATTTGGTAGAGTTCCATGTAAGAGCAATGTAACATAAAGATTTGCTTTACAGAGTGAACTGTGATCTCTGCTTTTGGTTTCTATAGTTTGCTTTCTGGAGTTGATCAAAACACAAGTCTTGTTAGTTGCTTGTGTTGCCAACCAGCAGAGAAGCTGCTGCAGACACTTTCATGCCTTATCCTTTACTTGCTTACACTCTGTACCAGTTAGTGTTTCCCATGTCTATAGAGCAAGACCAAAGCTGGTATTGCCTAATTTGGTAGAGTTCCATGTAAGAGCTATGTAACATAAAGATTTGCTTTTCAGAGTGAACAGTGATCTCTGCTTTTGGTTTCCATGGCTTGCTTTCTGGAGTTGATGAAAACACAAGTCATGTTAGTTGTTTGTGCTGCCAACCAGCAGAGAAGCTGCTGCAGACCCTCTCTTGCCTTATCCATTACTGGCTTTTACGCTGCACCGGTTGGTGTCTTTCATGTCCATAGGAGGAGAACTAAAGCTGTTACTGCCTAATTTACTAAGTTTCTGTGATAGAGCTATGTAACATAAAGATTTGCTTTACAGAGTGAACTGTGATCTCTGCTTTTGGTTTCTATGGTTTGCTTTCTGGAGTTGATCAAAACACAAGTCTTGTTAGTTGCTTGTGTTGCCAACCACCAGAGAAGCTGCTGCAGACACTTTCATGCCTTATGCTTTCTTTGCTTACACTCTGTACCAGTTAGTGTTTCCCATGTCTATAGAGCAAGACCAAAGCTGGTATTGCCTAATTTGATAGAGTTCCATGTAAGAGCTATGTAACATAAAGATTTGCTTTACAGAATGAACTGTGATCTCTGCTTTTGGTTTCCATGGCTTGCTTTCTGGAGTTGATGAAAACACAAGTCATGTTAGTTGTTTGTGCTGCCAACCAGCAGAGAAGCTGCTGCAGACCCTCTCTTGCCTTATCCATTTCTGGCTTTTACGCTGCACCTTTGGTGTCTTTCATGTCCATAGAAGGAGAACTAAAGCTGTTACTGCCTAATTTACTAAGTTTCTGTGATAGAGCTATGTAACATAAAGATTTGCTTTACAGAGTGAACAGTGATCTCTGCTTTTGGTTTCTATGGTTTGCTTTCTGGAGTTGATCAAAACACAAGTCTTGGCTGTTGTTTGTGTTCCCAAGAAATAGAGAAGCTGCTGAAGGCGCTTTCCTGCCTTTTGCAGTACCGGTTTACACTTTGCACATGTATGTGTTTTGCTTGTCACCAGACCACGAATAAAGGTGGGTACTTCCTAATTTGCTTGATTTCCATGAAAGAGCCATGTAACAGAAACCTTTCCTTTGACACTCCACCGGTTGATGTTTCTCATGTCTATAGAGCAAGACCAAAGCTGTTACTGCTTAATTTGCTAAGTTTCCATGAAAGAGCACTGTAACATAAAGCTTTGCTTTTCCGAGTGAACAGTGGTTTCTGCTTTTGGTTTCCATGGCTTGCTTTCTGGAGTTGATGAAAACACAAGTCATGTTAGTTGTTTGTGCTGCCAACCAGCAGAGAAGCTGCTGCAGACACTCTCTTGCTTTATCCATTACTGGCTTTTACGCTGCACCGGTTGGTGTCTTTCATGTCCATAGAAGGAGAACTAAAGCTGTTACTGCCTAATTTACTAAGTTTCTGTGATAGAGCTATGTAACATACAGATTTGCTTTACAGAGTGAACAGTGATCTCTGCTTTTGGTTTCTATAGTTTGCTTTCTGGAGTTGATCAAAACACAAGTCTTGTTAGTTGCTTGTGTTGCCAACCACCAGAGAAGCTGCTGCAGACACTTTCATGCCTTATGCTTTCTTTGCTTACACTCTGTACCAGTTAGTGTTTCCCATGTCTATAGAGCAAGACCAAAGCTGGTATTGCCTAATTTGGTAGAGTTCCATGTAAGAGCAATGTAACATAAAGATTTGCTTTACAGAGTGAACTGTGATCTCTGCTTTTGGTTTCCAGGGCTTGCTTTCTGGAGTTGATCAAAACACAAGTCTTGTTAGTTGCTTGTGTTGCCAACCAGCAGAGAAGCTGCTGCAGACACTTTCATGCCTTATCCTTTACTTGCTTACACTCTGTACCAGTTAGTGTTTCCCATGTCTATAGAGCAAGACCAAAGCTGGTATTGCCTAATTTGGTAGAGTTCCATGTAAGAGCTATGTAACATAAAGATTTGCTTTTCAGAGTGAACAGTGATCTCTGCTTTTGGTTTCCATGGCTTGCTTTCTGGAGTTGATGAAAACACAAGTCATGTTAGTTGTTTGTGCTGCCAACCAGCAGAGAAGCTGCTGCAGACCCTCTCTTGCCTTATCCATTACTGGCTTTTACGCTGCACCGGTTGGTGTCTTTCATGTCCATAGGAGGAGAACTAAAGCTGTTACTGCCTAATTTACTAAGTTTCTGTGATAGAGCTATGTAACATAAAGATTTGCTTTACAGAGTGAACTGTGATCTCTGCTTTTGGTTTCTATGGTTTGCTTTCTGGAGTTGATCAAAACACAAGTCTTGTTAGTTGCTTGTGTTGCCAACCACCAGAGAAGCTGCTGCAGACACTTTCATGCCTTATGCTTTCTTTGCTTACACTCTGTACCAGTTAGTGTTTCCCATGTCTATAGAGCAAGACCAAAGCTGGTATTGCCTAATTTGATAGAGTTCCATGTAAGAGCTATGTAACATAAAGATTTGCTTTACAGAATGAACTGTGATCTCTGCTTTTGGTTTCCATGGCTTGCTTTCTGGAGTTGATGAAAACACAAGTCATGTTAGTTGTTTGTGCTGCCAACCAGCAGAGAAGCTGCTGCAGACCCTCTCTTGCCTTATCCATTACTGGCTTTTACGCTGCACCGGATGGTGTCTTTCATGTCCATAGAAGGAGAACTAAAGCTGTTACTGCCTAATTTACTAAGTTTCTGTGATAGAGCTATGTAACATAAAGATTTGCTTTACAGAGTGAACAGTGATCTCTGCTTTTGGTTTCTATGGTTTGCTTTCTGGAGTTGATCAAAACACAAGTCTTGTCTGTTGTTTGTGTTCTCAAGAAATAGAGAAGCTGCTGAAGGCGCTTTCCTGCCTTTTGCAGTACCGGTTTACACTTTGCACATGTATGTGTTTTGCTTGTCACCAGACCACGAATAAAGGTGGGTACTTCCTAATTTGCTTGATTTCCATGAAAGAGCCATGTAACAGAAACCTTTCCTTTGACACTCCACCGGTTGATGTTTCTCATGTCTATAGAGCAAGACCAAAGCTGTTACTGCTTAATTTGCTAAGTTTCCATGAAAGAGCACTGTAACATAAAGCTTTGCTTTTCCGAGTGAACAGTGGTTTCTGCTTTTGGTTTCCATGGCTTGCTTTCTGGAGTTGATGAAAACACAAGTCATGTTAGTTGTTTGTGCTGCCAACCAGCAGAGAAGCTGCTGCAGACCCTCTCTTGCTTTATCCATTACTGGCTTTTACGCTGCACCGGTTGGTGTCTTTCATGTCCATAGAAGGAGAACTAAAGCTGTTACTGCCTAATTTACTAAGTTTCTGTGATAGAGCTATGTAACATACAGATTTGCTTTACAGAATGAACAGTGATCTCTGCTTTTGGTTTCTATAGTTTGCTTTCTGGAGTTGATCAAAACACAAGTCTTGTTAGTTGCTTGTGTTGCCAACCACCAGAGAAGCTGCTGCAGACACTTTCATGCCTTATGCTTTCTTTGCTTACACTCTGTACCAGTTAGTGTTTCCCATGTCTATAGAGCAAGACCAAAGCTGGTATTGCCTAATTTGGTAGAGTTCCATGTAAGAGCTATGTAACATAAAGATTTGCTTTACAGAGTGAACAGTGATCTCTGCTTTTGGTTTCTATGGTTTGCTTTCTGGAGTTGATCAAAACACAAGTCTTGGCTGTTGTTTGTGTTCCCAAGAAATAGAGGAGCTGCTGAAGGCGCTTTCCTGCCTTTTGCAGTACCGGTTTACACTTTGCACATGTATGTGTTTTGCTTGTCACCAGACCACGAATAAAGGTGGGTACTTCCTAATTTGCTTGATTTCCATGAAAGAGCCATGTAACAGAAACCTTTCCTTTGACACTCCACCGGTTGATGTTTCTCATGTCTATAGAGCAAGACCAAAGCTGTTACTGCTTAATTTGCTAAGTTTCCATGAAAGAGCACTGTAACATAAAGCTTTGCTTTTCCGAGTGAACAGTGGTTTCTGCTTTTGGTTTCCATGGCTTGCTTTCTGGAGTTGATGAAAACACAAGTCATGTTAGTTGTTTGTGCTGCCAACCAGCAGAGAAGCTGCTGCAGACCCTCTCTTGCTTTATCCATTACTGGCTTTTACGCTGCACCGGTTGGTGTCTTTCATGTCCATAGAAGGAGAACTAAAGCTGTTACTGCCTAATTTACTAAGTTTCTGTGATAGAGCTATGTAACATACAGATTTGCTTTACAGAATGAACAGTGATCTCTGCTTTTGGTTTCTATAGTTTGCTTTCTGGAGTTGATCAAAACACAAGTCTTGTTAGTTGCTTGTGTTGCCAACCAGCAGAGAAGCTGCTGCAGACACTTTCATGCCTTATCCTTTACTTGCTTACACTCTGTACCAGTTAGTGTTTCCCATGTCTATAGAGCAAGACCAAAGCTGGTATTGCCTAATTTGGTAGAGTTCCATGTAAGAGCTATGTAACATAAAGATTTGCTTTTCAGAGTGAACAGTGATCTCTGCTTTTGGTTTCCATGGCTTGCTTTCTGGAGTTGATGAAAACACAAGTCATGTTAGTTGTTTGTGCTGCCAACCAGCAGAGAAGCTGCTGCAGACCCTCTCTTGCCTTATCCATTACTGGCTTTTACGCTGCACCGGTTGGTGTCTTTCATGTCCATAGGAGGAGAACTAAAGCTGTTACTGCCTAATTTACTAAGTTTCTGTGATAGAGCTATGTAACATAAAGATTTGCTTTACAGAGTGAACTGTGATCTCTGCTTTTGGTTTCTATGGTTTGCTTTCTGGAGTTGATCAAAACACAAGTCTTGTTAGTTGCTTGTGTTGCCAACCACCAGAGAAGCTGCTGCAGACACTTTCATGCCTTATGCTTTCTTTGCTTACACTCTGTACCAGTTAGTGTTTCCCATGTCTATAGAGCAAGACCAAAGCTGGTATTGCCTAATTTGATAGAGTTCCATGTAAGAGCTATGTAACATAAAGATTTGCTTTACAGAATGAACTGTGATCTCTGCTTTTGGTTTCCATGGCTTGCTTTCTGGAGTTGATGAAAACACAAGTCATGTTAGTTGTTTGTGCTGCCAACCAGCAGAGAAGCTGCTGCAGACCCTCTCTTGCCTTATCCATTTCTGGCTTTTACGCTGCACCTTTGGTGTCTTTCATGTCCATAGAAGGAGAACTAAAGCTGTTACTGCCTAATTTACTAAGTTTCTGTGATAGAGCTATGTAACATAAAGATTTGCTTTACAGAGTGAACAGTGATCTCTGCTTTTGGTTTCTATGGTTTGCTTTCTGGAGTTGATCAAAACACAAGTCTTGGCTGTTGTTTGTGTTCCCAAGAAATAGAGAAGCTGCTGAAGGCGCTTTCCTGCCTTTTGCAGTACCGGTTTACACTTTGCACATGTATGTGTTTTGCTTGTCACCAGACCACGAATAAAGGTGGGTACTTCCTAATTTGCTTGATTTCCATGAAAGAGCCATGTAACAGAAACCTTTCCTTTGACACTCCACCGGTTGATGTTTCTCATGTCTATAGAGCAAGACCAAAGCTGTTACTGCTTAATTTGCAAAGTTTCCATGAAAGAGCACTGTAACATAAAGCTTTGCTTTTCCGAGTGAACAGTGGTTTCTGCTTTTGGTTTCCATGGCTTGCTTTCTGGAGTTGATGAAAACACAAGTCATGTTAGTTGTTTGTGCTGCCAACCAGCAGAGAAGCTGCTGCAGACACTCTCTTGCTTTATCCATTACTGGCTTTTACGCTGCACCGGTTGGTGTCTTTCATGTCCATAGAAGGAGAACTAAAGCTGTTACTGCCTAATTTACTAAGTTTCTGTGATAGAGCTATGTAACATACAGATTTGCTTTACAGAGTGAACAGTGATCTCTGCTTTTGGTTTCTATAGTTTGCTTTCTGGAGTTGATCAAAACACAAGTCTTGTTAGTTGCTTGTGTTGCCAACCACCAGAGAAGCTGCTGCAGACACTTTCATGCCTTATGCTTTCTTTGCTTACACTCTGTACCAGTTAGTGTTTCCCATGTCTATAGAGCAAGAGCAAAGCTGGTATTGCCTAATTTGGTAGAGTTCCATGTAAGAGCAATGTAACATAAAGATTTGCTTTACAGAGTGAACTGTGATCTCTGCTTTTGGTTTCTATAGTTTGCTTTCTGGAGTTGATCAAAACACAAGTCTTGTTAGTTGCTTGTGTTGCCAACCAGCAGAGAAGCTGCTGCAGACACTTTCATGCCTTATCCTTTACTTGCTTACACTCTGTACCAGTTAGTGTTTCCCATGTCTATAGAGCAAGACCAAAGCTGGTATTGCCTAATTTGGTAGAGTTCCATGTAAGAGCTATGTAACATAAAGATTTGCTTTTCAGAGTGAACAGTGATCTCTGCTTTTGGTTTCCATGGCTTGCTTTCTGGAGTTGATGAAAACACAAGTCATGTTAGTTGTTTGTGCTGCCAACCAGCAGAGAAGCTGCTGCAGACCCTCTCTTGCCTTATCCATTACTGGCTTTTACGCTGCACCGGTTGGTGTCTTTCATGTCCATAGGAGGAGAACTAAAGCTGTTACTGCCTAATTTACTAAGTTTCTGTGATAGAGCTATGTAACATAAAGATTTGCTTTACAGAGTGAACTGTGATCTCTGCTTTTGGTTTCTATGGTTTGCTTTCTGGAGTTGATCAAAACACAAGTCTTGTTAGTTGCTTGTGTTGCCAACCACCAGAGAAGCTGCTGCAGACACTTTCATGCCTTATGCTTTCTTTGCTTACACTCTGTACCAGTTAGTGTTTCCCATGTCTATAGAGCAAGACCAAAGCTGGTATTGCCTAATTTGATAGAGTTCCATGTAAGAGCTATGTAACATAAAGATTTGCTTTACAGAATGAACTGTGATCTCTGCTTTTGGTTTCCATGGCTTGCTTTCTGGAGTTGATGAAAACACAAGTCATGTTAGTTGTTTGTGCTGCCAACCAGCAGAGAAGCTGCTGCAGACCCTCTCTTGCCTTATCCATTTCTGGCTTTTACGCTGCACCTTTGGTGTCTTTCATGTCCATAGAAGGAGAACTAAAGCTGTTACTGCCTAATTTACTAAGTTTCTGTGATAGAGCTATGTAACATAAAGATTTGCTTTACAGAGTGAACAGTGATCTCTGCTTTTGGTTTCTATGGTTTGCTTTCTGGAGTTGATCAAAACACAAGTCTTGGCTGTTGTTTGTGTTCCCAAGAAATAGAGGAGCTGCTGAAGGCGCTTTCCTGCCTTTTGCAGTACCGGTTTACACTTTGCACATGTATGTGTTTTGCTTGTCACCAGACCACGAATAAAGGTGGGTACTTCCTAATTTGCTTGATTTCCATGAAAGAGCCATGTAACAGAAACCTTTCCTTTGACACTCCACCGGTTGATGTTTCTCATGTCTATAGAGCAAGACCAAAGCTGTTACTGCTTAATTTGCTAAGTTTCCATGAAAGAGCACTGTAACATAAAGCTTTGCTTTTCCGAGTGAACAGTGGTTTCTGCTTTTGGTTTCCATGGCTTGCTTTCTGGAGTTGATGAAAACACAAGTCATGTTAGTTGTTTGTGCTGCCAACCAGCAGAGAAGCTGCTGCAGACCCTCTCTTGCTTTATCCATTACTGGCTTTTACGCTGCACCGGTTGGTGTCTTTCATGTCCATAGAAGGAGAACTAAAGCTGTTACTGCCTAATTTACTAAGTTTCTGTGATAGAGCTATGTAACATACAGATTTGCTTTACAGAATGAACAGTGATCTCTGCTTTTGGTTTCTATAGTTTGCTTTCTGGAGTTGATCAAAACACAAGTCTTGTTAGTTGCTTGTGTTGCCAACCAGCAGAGAAGCTGCTGCAGACACTTTCATGCCTTATCCTTTACTTGCTTACACTCTGTACCAGTTAGTGTTTCCCATGTCTATAGAGCAAGACCAAAGCTGGTATTGCCTAATTTGGTAGAGTTCCATGTAAGAGCTATGTAACATAAAGATTTGCTTTTCAGAGTGAACAGTGATCTCTGCTTTTGGTTTCCATGGCTTGCTTTCTGGAGTTGATGAAAACACAAGTCATGTTAGTTGTTTGTGCTGCCAACCAGCAGAGAAGCTGCTGCAGACCCTCTCTTGCCTTATCCATTACTGGCTTTTACGCTGCACCGGTTGGTGTCTTTCATGTCCATAGGAGGAGAACTAAAGCTGTTACTGCCTAATTTACTAAGTTTCTGTGATAGAGCTATGTAACAAAGATTTGCTTTACAGAGTGAACAGTGATCTCTGCTTTTGGTTTCTATAGTTTGCTTTCTGGAGTTGATCAAAACACAAGTCTTGTTAGTTGCTTGTGTTGCCAACCAGCAGAGAAGCTGCTGCAGACACTTTCATGCCTTATGCTTTCTTTGCTTACACTCTGTACCAGTTAGTGTTTCCCATGTCTATAGAGCAAGACCAAAGCTGGTATTGCCTAATTTGATAGAGTTCCATGTAAGAGCTATGTAACATAAAGATTTGCTTTACAGAATGAACTGTGATCTCTGCTTTTGGTTTCCATGGCTTGCTTTCTGGAGTTGATGAAAACACAAGTCATGTTAGTTGTTTGTGCTGCCAACCAGCAGAGAAGCTGCTGCAGACCCTCTCTTGCCTTATCCATTTCTGGCTTTTACGCTGCACCTTTGGTGTCTTTCATGTCCATAGAAGGAGAACTAAAGCTGTTACTGCCTAATTTACTAAGTTTCTGTGATAGAGCTATGTAACATAAAGATTTGCTTTACAGAGTGAACAGTGATCTCTGCTTTTGGTTTCTATGGTTTGCTTTCTGGAGTTGATCAAAACACAAGTCTTGGCTGTTGTTTGTGTTCCCAAGAAATAGAGAAGCTGCTGAAGGCGCTTTCCTGCCTTTTGCAGTACCGGTTTACACTTTGCACATGTATGTGTTTTGCTTGTCACCAGACCACGAATAAAGGTGGGTACTTCCTAATTTGCTTGATTTCCATGAAAGAGCCATGTAACAGAAACCTTTCCTTTGACACTCCACCGGTTGATGTTTCTCATGTCTATAGAGCAAGACCAAAGCTGTTACTGCTTAATTTGCAAAGTTTCCATGAAAGAGCACTGTAACATAAAGCTTTGCTTTTCCGAGTGAACAGTGGTTTCTGCTTTTGGTTTCCATGGCTTGCTTTCTGGAGTTGATGAAAACACAAGTCATGTTAGTTGTTTGTGCTGCCAACCAGCAGAGAAGCTGCTGCAGACACTCTCTTGCTTTATCCATTACTGGCTTTTACGCTGCACCGGTTGGTGTCTTTCATGTCCATAGAAGGAGAACTAAAGCTGTTACTGCCTAATTTACTAAGTTTCTGTGCTAGAGCTATGTAACATACAGATTTGCTTTACAGAGTGAACAGTGATCTCTGCTTTTGGTTTCTATAGTTTGCTTTCTGGAGTTGATCAAAACACAAGTCTTGTTAGTTGCTTGTGTTGCCAACCACCAGAGAAGCTGCTGCAGACACTTTCATGCCTTATGCTTTCTTTGCTTACACTCTGTACCAGTTAGTGTTTCCCATGTCTATAGAGCAAGAGCAAAGCTGGTATTGCCTAATTTGGTAGAGTTCCATGTAAGAGCAATGTAACATAAAGATTTGCTTTACAGAGTGAACTGTGATCTCTGCTTTTGGTTTCCAGGGCTTGCTTTCTGGAGTTGATCAAAACACAAGTCTTGTTAGTTGCTTGTGTTGCCAACCAGCAGAGAAGCTGCTGCAGACACTTTCATGCCTTATCCTTTACTTGCTTACACTCTGTACCAGTTAGTGTTTCCCATGTCTATAGAGCAAGACCAAAGCTGGTATTGCCTAATTTGGTAGAGTTCCATGTAAGAGCTATGTAACATAAAGATTTGCTTTTCAGAGTGAACAGTGATCTCTGCTTTTGGTTTCCATGGCTTGCTTTCTGGAGTTGATGAAAACACAAGTCATGTTAGTTGTTTGTGCTGCCAACCAGCAGAGAAGCTGCTGCAGACCCTCTCTTGCCTTATCCATTACTGGCTTTTACGCTGCACCGGTTGGTGTCTTTCATGTCCATAGGAGGAGAACTAAAGCTGTTACTGCCTAATTTACTAAGTTTCTGTGATAGAGCTATGTAACATAAAGATTTGCTTTACAGAGTGAACTGTGATCTCTGCTTTTGGTTTCTATGGTTTGCTTTCTGGAGTTGATCAAAACACAAGTCTTGTTAGTTGCTTGTGTTGCCAACCACCAGAGAAGCTGCTGCAGACACTTTCATGCCTTATGCTTTCTTTGCTTACACTCTGTACCAGTTAGTGTTTCCCATGTCTATAGAGCAAGACCAAAGCTGGTATTGCCTAATTTGGTAGAGTTCCATGTAAGAGCTATGTAACATAAAGATTTGCTTTACAGAATGAACTGTGATCTCTGCTTTTGGTTTCCATGGCTTGCTTTCTGGAGTTGATGAAAACACAAGTCATGTTAGTTGTTTGTGCTGCCAACCAGCAGAGAAGCTGCTGCAGACCCTCTCTTGCCTTATCCATTACTGGCTTTTACGCTGCACCGGTTGGTGTCTTTCATGTCCATAGAAGGAGAACTAAAGCTGTTACTGCCTAATTTACTAAGTTTCTGTGATAGAGCTATGTAACATAAAGATTTGCTTTACAGAGTGAACAGTGATCTCTGCTTTTGGTTTCTATGGTTTGCTTTCTGGAGTTGATCAAAACACAAGTCTTGTCTGTTGTTTGTGTTCTCAAGAAATAGAGAAGCTGCTGAAGGCGCTTTCCTGCCTTTTGCAGTACCGGTTTACACTTTGCACATGTATGTGTTTTGCTTGTCACCAGACCACGAATAAAGGTGGGTACTTCCTAATTTGCTTGATTTCCATGAAAGAGCCATGTAACAGAAACCTTTCCTTTGACACTCCACCGGTTGATGTTTCTCATGTCTATAGAGCAAGACCAAAGCTGTTACTGCTTAATTTGCTAAGTTTCCATGAAAGAGCACTGTAACATAAAGCTTTGCTTTTCCGAGTGAACAGTGGTTTCTGCTTTTGGTTTCCATGGCTTGCTTTCTGGAGTTGATGAAAACACAAGTCATGTTAGTTGTTTGTGCTGCCAACCAGCAGAGAAGCTGCTGCAGACCCTCTCTTGCTTTATCCATTACTGGCTTTTACGCTGCACCGGTTGGTGTCTTTCATGTCCATAGAAGGAGAACTAAAGCTGTTACTGCCTAATTTACTAAGTTTCTGTGATAGAGCTATGTAACATACAGATTTGCTTTACAGAATGAACAGTGATCTCTGCTTTTGGTTTCTATAGTTTGCTTTCTGGAGTTGATCAAAACACAAGTCTTGTTAGTTGCTTGTGTTGCCAACCACCAGAGAAGCTGCTGCAGACACTTTCATGCCTTATGCTTTCTTTGCTTACACTCTGTACCAGTTAGTGTTTCCCATGTCTATAGAGCAAGACCAAAGCTGGTATTGCCTAATTTGGTAGAGTTCCATGTAAGAGCTATGTAACATAAAGATTTGCTTTTCAGAGTGAACAGTGATCTCTGCTTTTGGTTTCCATGGCTTGCTTTCTGGAGTTGATGAAAACACAAGTCATGTTAGTTGTTTGTGCTGCCAACCAGCAGAGAAGCTGCTGCAGACCCTCTCTTGCCTTATCCATTACTGGCTTTTACGCTGCACCGGTTGGTGTCTTTCATGTCCATAGGAGGAGAACTAAAGCTGTTACTGCCTAATTTACTAAGTTTCTGTGATAGAGCTATGTAACATAAAGATTTGCTTTACAGAGTGAACTGTGATCTCTGCTTTTGGTTTCTATGGTTTGCTTTCTGGAGTTGATCAAAACACAAGTCTTGTTAGTTGCTTGTGTTGCCAACCAGCAGAGAAGCTGCTGCAGACACTTTCATGCCTTATGCTTTACTTGCTTACACTCTGTACCAGTTAGTGTTTCCCATGTCTATAGAGCAAGACCAAAGCTGGTATTGCCTAATTTGGTAGAGTTCCATGTAAGAGCTATGTAACATAAAGATTTGCATTACAGAGTGAACAGTGATCTCTGCTTTTGGTTTCTATAGTTTGCTTTCTGGAGTTGATCAAAACACAAGTCTTGTTAGTTGCTTGTGTTGCCAACCACCAGAGAAGCTGCTGCAGACACTTTCATGCCTTATGCTTTCTTTGCTTACACTCTGTACCAGTTAGTGTTTCCCATGTCTATAGAGCAAGACCAAAGCTGGTATTGCCTAATTTGGTAGAGTTCCATGTAAGAGCTATGTAACATAAAGATTTGCTTTACAGAGTGAACAGTGATCTCTGCTTTTGGTTTCTATGGTTTGCTTTCTGGAGTTGATCAAAACACAAGTCTTGGCTGTTGTTTGTGTTCCCAAGAAATAGAGAAGCTGCTGAAGGCGCTTTCCTGCCTTTTGCAGTACCGGTTTACACTTTGCACATGTATGTGTTTTGCTTGTCACCAGACCACGAATAAAGGTGGGTACTTCCTAATTTGCTTGATTTCCATGAAAGAGCCATGTAACAGAAACCTTTCCTTTGACACTCCACCGGTTGATGTTTCTCATGTCTATAGAGCAAGACCAAAGCTGTTACTGCTTAATTTGCTAAGTTTCCATGAAAGAGCACTGTAACATAAAGCTTTGCTTTTCCGAGTGAACAGTGGTTTCTGCTTTTGGTTTCCATGGCTTGCTTTCTGGAGTTGATGAAAACACAAGTCATGTTAGTTGTTTGTGCTGCCAACCAGCAGAGAAGCTGCTGCAGACCGTCTCTTGCTTTATCCATTACTGGCTTTTACGCTGCACCGGTTGGTGTCTTTCATGTCCATAGAAGGAGAACTAAAGCTGTTACTGCCTAATTTACTAAGTTTCTGTGATAGAGCTATGTAACATACAGATTTGCTTTACAGAATGAACAGTGATCTCTGCTTTTGGTTTCTATAGTTTGCTTTCTGGAGTTGATCAAAACACAAGTCTTGTTAGTTGCTTGTGTTGCCAACCACCAGAGAAGCTGCTGCAGACACTTTCATGCCTTATGCTTTCTTTGCTTACACTCTGTACCAGTTAGTGTTTCCCATGTCTATAGAGCAAGAGCAAAGCTGGTATTGCCTAATTTGATAGAGTTCCATGTATGAGCTATGTAACATAAAGATTTGCTTTTCAGAGTGAACAGTGATCTCTGCTTTTGGTTTCCATGGCTTGCTTTCTGGAGTTGATGAAAACACAAGTCATGTTAGTTGTTTGTGCTGCCAACCAGCAGAGAAGCTGCTGCAGACCCTCTCTTGCCTTATCCATTTCTGGCTTTTACGCTGCACCTTTGGTGTCTTTCATGTCCATAGAAGGAGAACTAAAGCTGTTACTGCCTAATTTACTAAGTTTCTGTGATAGAGCTATGTAACATAAAGATTTGCTTTACAGAGTGAACTGTGATCTCTGCTTTTGGTTTCTATGGTTTGCTTTCTGGAGTTGATCAAAACACAAGTCTTGGCTGTTGTTTGTGTTCCCAAGAAATAGAGAAGCTGCTGAAGGCGCTTTCCTGCCTTTTGCAGTACCGGTTTACACTTTGCACATGTATGTGTTTTGCTTGTCACCAGACCACGAATAAAGGTGGGTACTTCCTAATTTGCTTGATTTCCATGAAAGAGCCATGTAACAGAAACCTTTCCTTTGACACTCCACCGGTTGATGTTTCTCATGTCTATAGAGCAAGACCAAAGCTGTTACTGCTTAATTTGCTAAGTTTCCATGAAAGAGCACTGTAACATAAAGCTTTGCTTTTCCGAGTGAACAGTGGTTTCTGCTTTTGGTTTCCATGGCTTGCTTTCTGGAGTTGATGAAAACACAAGTCATGTTAGTTGTTTGTGCTGCCAACCAGCAGAGAAGCTGCTGCAGACCCTCTCTTGCTTTATCCATTACTGGCTTTTACGCTGCACCGGTTGGTGTCTTTCATGTCCATAGAAGGAGAACTAAAGCTGTTACTGCCTAATTTACTAAGTTTCTGTGATAGAGCTATGTAACATACAGATTTGCTTTACAGAGTGAACAGTGATCTCTGCTTTTGGTTTCTATGGTTTGCTTTCTGGAGTTGATCAAAACACAAGTCTTGTTAGTTGCTTGTGTTGCCAACCACCAGAGAAGCTGCTGCAGACACTTTCATGCCTTATGCTTTCTTTGCTTACACTCTGTACCAGTTAGTGTTTCCCATGTCTATAGAGCAAGAGCAAAGCTGGTATTGCCTAATTTGATAGAGTTCCATGTATGAGCTATGTAACATAAAGATTTGCTTTTCAGAGTGAACAGTGATCTCTGCTTTTGGTTTCCATGGCTTGCTTTCTGGAGTTGATGAAAACACAAGTCATGTTAGTTGTTTGTGCTGCCAACCAGCAGAGAAGCTGCTGCAGACACTCTCTTGCTTTATCCATTACTGGCTTTTACGCTGCACCGGTTGGTGTCTTTCATGTCCATAGAAGGAGAACTAAAGCTGTTACTGCCTAATTTACTAAGTTTCTGTGATAGAGCTATGTAACATACAGATTTGCTTTACAGAGTGAACAGTGATCTCTGCTTTTGGTTTCTATAGTTTGCTTTCTGGAGTTGATCAAAACACAAGTCTTGTTAGTTGCTTGTGTTGCCAACCAGCAGAGAAGCTGCTGCAGACACTTTCATGCCTTATGCTTTACTTGCTTACACTCTGTACCAGTTAGTGTTTCCCATGTCTATAGAGCAAGACCAAAGCTGGTATTGCCTAATTTGGTAGAGTTCCATGTAAGAGCTATGTAACATAAAGATTTGCTTTACAGAGTGAACTGTGATCTCTGCTTTTGGTTTCCAGGGCTTGCTTTCTGGAGTTGATCAAAACACAAGTCTTGTTAGTTGCTTGTGTTGCCAACCAGCAGAGAAGCTGCTGCAGACACTTTCATGCCTTATCCTTTACTTGCTTACGCTCTGTACCAGTTAGTGTTTCCCATGTCTATAGAGCAAGACCAAAGCTGGTATTGCCTAATTTGGTAGAGTTCCATGTAAGAGCTATGTAACATAAAGATTTGCTTTACAGAGTGAACAGTGATCTCTGCTTTTGGTTTCCAGGGCTTGCTTTCTGGAGTTGATCAAAACACAAGTCTTGTTAGTTGCTTGTGTTGCCAACCAGCAGAGAAGCTGCTGCAGACACTTTCATGCCTTATCCTTTACTTGCTTACACTCTGTACCAGTTAGTGTTTCCCATGTCTATAGAGCAAGACCAAAGCTGGTATTGCCTAATTTGGTAGAGTTCCATGTAAGAGCTATGTAACATAAAGATTTGCTTTTCAGAGTGAACAGTGATCTCTGCTTTTGGTTTCCATGGCTTGCTTTCTGGAGTTGATGAAAATACAAGTCATGTTAGTTGTTTGTGCTGCCAACCAGCAGAGAAGCTGCTGCAGACCCTCTCTTGCCTTATCCATTACTGGCTTTTACGCTGCACCGGTTGGTGTCTTTCATGTCCATAGGAGGAGAACTAAAGCTGTTACTGCCTAATTTACTAAGTTTCTGTGATAGAGCTATGTAACATAAAGATTTGCTTTACAGAGTGAACAGTGATCTCTGCTTTTGGTTTCTATGGTTTGCTTTCTGGAGTTGATCAAAACACAAGTCTTGTTAGTTGCTTGTGTTGCCAACCAGCAGAGAAGCTGCTGCAGACACTTTCATGCCTTATCCTTTACTTGCTTACACTCTGTACCAGTTAGTGTTTCCCATGTCTATAGAGCAAGACCAAAGCTGGTATTGCCTAATTTGGTAGAGTTCAATGTAAGAGCTATGTAACATAAAGATTTGCTTTTCAGAGTGAACAGTGATCTCTGCTTTTGGTTTCCATGGCTTGCTTTCTGGAGTTGATGAAAACACAAGTCATGTTAGTTGTTTGTGCTGCCAACCAGCAGAGAAGCTGCTGCAGACCCTCTCTTGCCTTATCCATTACTGGCTTTTACGCTGCACCGGTTGGTGTCTTTCATGTCCATAGGAGGAGAACTAAAGCTGTTACTGCCTAATTTACTAAGTTTCTGTGATAGAGCTATGTAACATAAAGATTTGCTTTACAGAGTGAACAGTGATCTCTGCTTTTGGTTTCTATGGTTTGCTTTCTGGAGTTGATCAAAACACAAGTCTTGTTAGTTGCTTGTGTTGCCAACCAGCAGAGAAGCTGCTGCAGACACTTTCATGCCTTATGCTTTACTTGCTTACACTCTGTACCAGTTAGTGTTTCCCATGTCTATAGAGCAAGACCAAAGCTGGTATTGCCTAATTTGGTAGAGTTCCATGTAAGAGCTATGTAACATAAAGATTTGCATTACAGAGTGAACAGTGATCTCTGCTTTTGGTTTCTATAGTTTGCTTTCTGGAGTTGATCAAAACACAAGTCTTGTTAGTTGCTTGTGTTGCCAACCACCAGAGAAGCTGCTGCAGACACTTTCATGCCTTATGCTTTCTTTGCTTACACTCTGTACCAGTTAGTGTTTCCCATGTCTATAGAGCAAGACCAAAGCTGGTATTGCCTAATTTGGTAGAGTTCCATGTAAGAGCTATGTAACATAAAGATTTGCTTTACAGAGTGAACAGTGATCTCTGCTTTTGGTTTCTATGGTTTGCTTTCTGGAGTTGATCAAAACACAAGTCTTGGCTGTTGTTTGTGTTCCCAAGAAATAGAGAAGCTGCTGAAGGCGCTTTCCTGCCTTTTGCAGTACCGGTTTACACTTTGCACATGTATGTGTTTTGCTTGTCACCAGACCACGAATAAAGGTGGGTACTTCCTAATTTGCTTGATTTCCATGAAAGAGCCATGTAACAGAAACCTTTCCTTTGACACTCCACCGGTTGATGTTTCTCATGTCTATAGAGCAAGACCAAAGCTGTTACTGCTTAATTTGCTAAGTTTCCATGAAAGAGCACTGTAACATAAAGCTTTGCTTTTCCGAGTGAACAGTGGTTTCTGCTTTTGGTTTCCATGGCTTGCTTTCTGGAGTTGATGAAAACACAAGTCATGTTAGTTGTTTGTGCTGCCAACCAGCAGAGAAGCTGCTGCAGACCCTCTCTTGCTTTATCCATTACTGGCTTTTACGCTGCACCGGTTGGTGTCTTTCATGTCCATAGAAGGAGAACTAAAGCTGTTACTGCCTAATTTACTAAGTTTCTGTGATAGAGCTATGTAACATACAGATTTGCTTTACAGAGTGAACAGTGATCTCTGCTTTTGGTTTCTATAGTTTGCTTTCTGGAGTTGATCAAAACACAAGTCTTGTTAGTTGCTTGTGTTGCCAACCACCAGAGAAGCTGCTGCAGACACTTTCATGCCTTATGCTTTCTTTGCTTACACTCTGTACCAGTTAGTGTTTCCCATGTCTATAGAGCAAGAGCAAAGCTGGTATTGCCTAATTTGATAGAGTTCCATGTAAGAGCTATGTAACATAAAGATTTGCTTTTCAGAGTGAACAGTGATCTCTGCTTTTGGTTTCCATGGCTTGCTTTCTGGAGTTGATGAAAACACAAGTCATGTTAGTTGTTTGTGCTGCCAACCAGCAGAGAAGCTGCTGCAGACCCTCTCTTGCCTTATCCATTTCTGGCTTTTACGCTGCACCTTTGGTGTCTTTCATGTCCATAGAAGGAGAACTAAAGCTGTTACTGCCTAATTTACTAAGTTTCTGTGATAGAGCTATGTAACATAAAGATTTGCTTTACAGAGTGAACTGTGATCTCTGCTTTTGGTTTCTATGGTTTGCTTTCTGGAGTTGATCAAAACACAAGTCTTGGCTGTTGTTTGTGTTCCCAAGAAACAGAGAAGCTGCTGAAGGCTCTTTCCTGCCTTTTGCAGTACCGGTTTACACTTTGCACATGTATGTGTTTTGCTTGTCACCAGACCACGAATAAAGGTGGGTACTTCCTAATTTGCTTGATTTCCATGAAAGAGCCATGTAACAGAAACCTTTCCTTTGACACTCCACCGGTTGATGTTTCTCATGTCTATAGAGCAAGACCAAAGCTGTTACTGCTTAATTTGCTAAGTTTCCATGAAAGAGCACTGTAACATAAAGCTTTGCTTTTCCGAGTGAACAGTGGTTTCTGCTTTTGGTTTCCATGGCTTGCTTTCTGGAGTTGATGAAAACACAAGTCATGTTAGTTGTTTGTGCTGCCAACCAGCAGAGAAGCTGCTGCAGACCCTCTCTTGCTTTATCCATTACTGGCTTTTACGCTGCACCGGTTGGTGTCTTTCATGTCCATAGAAGGAGAACTAAAGCTGTTACTGCCTAATTTACTAAGTTTCTGTGATAGAGCTATGTAACATACAGATTTGCTTTACAGAGTGAACTGTGATCTCTGCTTTTGGTTTCCAGGGCTTGCTTTCTGGAGTTGATCAAAACACAAGTCTTGTTAGTTGCTTGTGTTGCCAACCAGCAGAGAAGCTGCTGCAGACACTTTCATGCCTTATGCTTTCTTTGCTTACACTCTGTACCAGTTAGTGTTTCCCATGTCTATAGAGCAAGACCAAAGCTGGTATTGCCTAATTTGGTAGAGTTCCATGTAAGAGCTATGTAACATAAAGATTTGCTTTTCAGAGTGAACAGTGATCTCTGCTTTTGGTTTCCATGGCTTGCTTTCTGGAGTTGATGAAAACACAAGTCATGTTAGTTGTTTGTGCTGCCAACCAGCAGAGAAGCTGCTGCAGACCCTCTCTTGCCTTATCCATTACTGGCTTTTACGCTGCACCGGTTGGTGTCTTTCATGTCCATAGAAGGAGAACTAAAGCTGTTACTGCCTAATTTACTAAGTTTCTGTGATAGAGCTATGTAACATAAAGATTTGCTTTACAGAGTGAACAGTGATCTCTGCTTTTGGTTTCTATGGTTTGCTTTCTGGAGTTGATCAAAACACAAGTCTTGGCTGTTGTTTGTGTTCCCAAGAAATAGAGAAGCTGCTGAAGGCGCTTTCCTGCCTTTTGCAGTACCGGTTTACACTTTGCACATGTATGTGTTTTGCTTGTCACCAGACCACGAATAAAGGTGGGTACTTCCTAATTTGCTTGATTTCCATGAAAGAGCCATGTAACAGAAACCTTTCCTTTGACACTCCACCGGTTGATGTTTCTCATGTCTATAGAGCAAGACCAAAGCTGTTACTGCCTAATTTGCAAAGTTTCCATGAAAGAGCACTGTAACATAAAGCTTTGCTTTTCCGAGTGAACAGTGGTTTCTGCTTTTGGTTTCCATGGCTTGCTTTCTGGAGTTGATGAAAACACAAGTCATGTTAGTTGTTTGTGCTGCCAACCAGCAGAGAAGCTGCTGCAGACACTCTCTTGCTTTATCCATTACTGGCTTTTACGCTGCACCGGTTGGTGTCTTTCATGTCCATAGAAGGAGAACTAAAGCTGTTACTGCCTAATTTACTAAGTTTCTGTGATAGAGCTATGTAACATACAGATTTGCTTTACAGAGTGAACAGTGATCTCTGCTTTTGGTTTCTATAGTTTGCTTTCTGGAGTTGATCAAAACACAAGTCTTGTTAGTTGCTTGTGTTGCCAACCACCAGAGAAGCTGCTGCAGACACTTTCATGCCTTATGCTTTACTTGCTTACACTCTGTACCAGTTAGTGTTTCCCATGTCTATAGAGCAAGACCAAAGCTGGTATTGCCTAATTTGGTAGAGTTCCATGTAAGAGCTATGTAACATAAAGATTTGCTTTACAGAGTGAACTGTGATCTCTGCTTTTGGTTTCCATGGCTTGCTTTCTGGAGTTGATGAAAATACAAGTCATGTTAGTTGTTTGTGCTGCCAACCAGCAGAGAAGCTGCTGCAGACCCTCTCTTGCCTTATCCATTACTGGCTTTTACGCTGCACCGGTTGGTGTCTTTCATGTCCATAGGAGGAGAACTAAAGCTGTTACTGCCTAATTTACTAAGTTTCTGTGATAGAGCTATGTAACATAAAGATTTGCTTTACAGAGTGAACAGTGATCTCTGCTTTTGGTTTCTATGGTTTGCTTTCTGGAGTTGATCAAAACACAAGTCTTGTTAGTTGCTTGTGTTGCCAACCAGCAGAGAAGCTGCTGCAGACACTTTCATGCCTTATGCTTTACTTGCTTACACTCTGTACCAGTTAGTGTTTCCCATGTCTATAGAGCAAGACCAAAGCTGGTATTGCCTAATTTGGTAGAGTTCCATGTAAGAGCTATGTAACATAAAGATTTGCTTTACAGAGTGAACAGTGATCTCTGCTTTTGGTTTCTATAGTTTGCTTTCTGGAGTTGATCAAAACACAAGTCTTGTTAGTTGCTTGTGTTGCCAACCACCAGAGAAGCTGCTGCAGACACTTTCATGCCTTATGCTTTCTTTGCTTACACTCTGTACCAGTTAGTGTTTCCCATGTCTATAGAGCAAGACCAAAGCTGGTATTGCCTAATTTGGTAGAGTTCCATGTAAGAGCTATGTAACATAAAGATTTGCTTTACAGAGTGAACAGTGATCTCTGCTTTTGGTTTCTATGGTTTGCTTTCTGGAGTTGATCAAAACACAAGTCTTGGCTGTTGTTTGTGTTCCCAAGAAATAGAGAAGCTGCTGAAGGCGCTTTCCTGCCTTTTGCAGTACCGGTTTACACTTTGCACATGTATGTGTTTTTCTTGTCACCAGACCACGAATAAAGGTGGGTACTTCCTAATTTGCTTGATTTCCATGAAAGAGCCATGTAACAGAAACCTTTCCTTTGACACTCCACCGGTTGATGTTTCTCATGTCTATAGAGCAAGACCAAAGCTGTTACTGCTTAATTTGCTAAGTTTCCATGAAAGAGCACTGTAACATAAAGCTTTGCTTTTCCGAGTGAACAGTGGTTTCTGCTTTTGGTTTCCATGGCTTGCTTTCTGGAGTTGATGAAAACACAAGTCATGTTAGTTGTTTGTGCTGCCAACCAGCAGAGAAGCTGCTGCAGACCCTCTCTTGCTTTATCCATTACTGGCTTTTACGCTGCACCGGTTGGTGTCTTTCATGTCCATAGAAGGAGAACTAAAGCTGTTACTGCCTAATTTACTAAGTTTCTGTGATAGAGCTATGTAACATACAGATTTGCTTTACAGAATGAACAGTGATCTCTGCTTTTGGTTTCTATAGTTTGCTTTCTGGAGTTGATCAAAACACAAGTCTTGTTAGTTGCTTGTGTTGCCAACCACCAGAGAAGCTGCTGCAGACACTTTCATGCCTTATGCTTTCTTTGCTTACACTCTGTACCAGTTAGTGTTTCCCATGTCTATAGAGCAAGAGCAAAGCTGGTATTGCCTAATTTGATAGAGTTCCATGTATGAGCTATGTAACATAAAGATTTGCTTTTCAGAGTGAACAGTGATCTCTGCTTTTGGTTTCCATGGCTTGCTTTCTGGAGTTGATGAAAACACAAGTCATGTTAGTTGTTTGTGCTGCCAACCAGCAGAGAAGCTGCTGCAGACCCTCTCTTGCCTTATCCATTTCTGGCTTTTAGGCTGCACCTTTGGTGTCTTTCATGTCCATAGAAGGAGAACTAAAGCTGTTACTGCCTAATTTACTAAGTTTCTGTGATAGAGCTATGTAACATAAAGATTTGCTTTACAGAGTGAACTGTGATCTCTGCTTTTGGTTTCTATGGTTTGCTTTCTGGAGTTGATCAAAACACAAGTCTTGGCTGTTGTTTGTGTTCCCAAGAAATAGAGAAGCTGCTGAAGGCGCTTTCCTGCCTTTTGCAGTACCGGTTTACACTTTGCACATGTATGTGTTTTGCTTGTCACCAGACCACGAATAAAGGTGGGTACTTCCTAATTTGCTTGATTTCCATGAAAGAGCCATGTAACAGAAACCTTTCCTTTGACACTCCACCGGTTGATGTTTCTCATGTCTATAGAGCAAGACCAAAGCTGTTACTGCTTAATTTGCTAAGTTTCCATGAAAGAGCACTGTAACATAAAGCTTTGCTTTTCCGAGTGAACAGTGGTTTCTGCTTTTGGTTTCCATGGCTTGCTTTCTGGAGTTGATGAAAACACAAGTCATGTTAGTTGTTTGTGCTGCCAACCAGCAGAGAAGCTGCTGCAGACCCTCTCTTGCTTTATCCATTACTGGCTTTTACGCTGCACCGGTTGGTGTCTTTCATGTCCATAGAAGGAGAACTAAAGCTGTTACTGCCTAATTTACTAAGTTTCTGTGATAGAGCTATGTAACATACAGATTTGCTTTACAGAGTGAACTGTGATCTCTGCTTTTGGTTTCTATGGTTTGCTTTCTGGAGTTGATCAAAACACAAGTCTTGTTAGTTGCTTGTGTTGCCAACCACCAGAGAAGCTGCTGCAGACACTTTCATGCCTTATGCTTTCTTTGCTTACACTCTGTACCAGTTAGTGTTTCCCATGTCTATAGAGCAAGAGCAAAGCTGGTATTGCCTAATTTGATAGAGTTCCATGTATGAGCTATGTAACATAAAGATTTGCTTTTCAGAGTGAACAGTGATCTCTGCTTTTGGTTTCCATGGCTTGCTTTCTGGAGTTGATGAAAACACAAGTCATGTTAGTTGTTTGTGCTGCCAACCAGCAGAGAAGCTGCTGCAGACACTCTCTTGCTTTATCCATTACTGGCTTTTACGCTGCACCGGTTGGTGTCTTTCATGTCCATAGAAGGAGAACTAAAGCTGTTACTGCCTAATTTACTAAGTTTCTGTGCTAGAGCTATGTAACATACAGATTTGCTTTACAGAGTGAACAGTGATCTCTGCTTTTGGTTTCTATAGTTTGCTTTCTGGAGTTGATCAAAACACAAGTCTTGTTAGTTGCTTGTGTTGCCAACCAGCAGAGAAGCTGCTGCAGACACTTTCATGCCTTATGCTTTACTTGCTTACACTCTGTACCAGTTAGTGTTTCCCATGTCTATAGAGCAAGACCAAAGCTGGTATTGCCTAATTTGGTAGAGTTCCATGTAAGAGCTATGTAACATAAAGATTTGCTTTACAGAGTGAACTGTGATCTCTGTTTTTGGTTTCCAGGGCTTGCTTTCTGGAGTTGATCAAAACACAAGTCTTGTTAGTTGCTTGTGTTGCCAACCAGCAGAGAAGCTGCTGCAGACACTTTCATGCCTTATCCTTTACTTGCTTACGCTCTGTACCAGTTAGTGTTTCCCATGTCTATAGAGCAAGACCAAAGCTGGTATTGCCTAATTTGGTAGAGTTCCATGTAAGAGCTATGTAACATAAAGATTTGCTTTACAGAGTGAACAGTGATCTCTGCTTTTGGTTTCCAGGGCTTGCTTTCTGGAGTTGATCAAAACACAAGTCTTGTTAGTTGCTTGTGTTGCCAACCAGCAGAGAAGCTGCTGCAGACACTTTCATGCCTTATCCTTTACTTGCTTACACTCTGTACCAGTTAGTGTTTCCCATGTCTATAGAGCAAGACCAAAGCTGGTATTGCCTAATTTGGTAGAGTTCCATGTAAGAGCTATGTAACATAAAGATTTGCTTTTCAGAGTGAACAGTGATCTCTGCTTTTGGTTTCCATGGCTTGCTTTCTGGAGTTGATGAAAATACAAGTCATGTTAGTTGTTTGTGCTGCCAACCAGCAGAGAAGCTGCTGCAGACCCTCTCTTGCCTTATCCATTACTGGCTTTTACGCTGCACCGGTTGGTGTCTTTCATGTCCATAGGAGGAGAACTAAAGCTGTTACTGCCTAATTTACTAAGTTTCTGTGATAGAGCTATGTAACATAAAGATTTGCTTTACAGAGTGAACAGTGATCTCTGCTTTTGGTTTCTATGGTTTGCTTTCTGGAGTTGATCAAAACACAAGTCTTGTTAGTTGCTTGTGTTGCCAACCAGCAGAGAAGCTGCTGCAGACACTTTCATGCCTTATGCTTTACTTGCTTACACTCTGTACCAGTTAGTGTTTCCCATGTCTATAGAGCAAGACCAAAGCTGGTATTGCCTAATTTGGTAGAGTTCCATGTAAGAGCTATGTAACATAAAGATTTGCATTACAGAGTGAACAGTGATCTCTGCTTTTGGTTTCTATAGTTTGCTTTCTGGAGTTGATCAAAACACAAGTCTTGTTAGTTGCTTGTGTTGCCAACCACCAGAGAAGCTGCTGCAGACACTTTCATGCCTTATGCTTTCTTTGCTTACACTCTGTACCAGTTAGTGTTTCCCATGTCTATAGAGCAAGACCAAAGCTGGTATTGCCTAATTTGGTAGAGTTCCATGTAAGAGCTATGTAACATAAAGATTTGCTTTACAGAGTGAACAGTGATCTCTGCTTTTGGTTTCTATAGTTTGCTTTCTGGAGTTGATCAAAACACAAGTCTTGTTAGTTGCTTGTGTTGCCAACCAGCAGAGAAGCTGCTGCAGACACTTTCATGCCTTATCCTTTACTTGCTTACACTCTGTACCAGTTAGTGTTTCCCATGTCTATAGAGCAAGACCAAAGCTGGTATTGCCTAATTTGGTAGAGTTCCATGTAAGAGCTATGTAACATAAAGATTTGCTTTTCAGAGTGAACAGTGATCTCTGCTTTTGGTTTCCATGGCTTGCTTTCTGGAGTTGATGAAAACACAAGTCATGTTAGTTGTTTGTGCTGCCAACCAGCAGAGAAGCTGCTGCAGACCCTCTCTTGCCTTATCCATTACTGGCTTTTACGCTGCACCGGTTGGTGTCTTTCATGTCCATAGGAGGAGAACTAAAGCTGTTACTGCCTAATTTACTAAGTTTCTGTGATAGAGCTATGTAACATAAAGATTTGCTTTACAGAGTGAACAGTGATCTCTGCTTTTGGTTTCTATGGTTTGCTTTCTGGAGTTGATCAAAACACAAGTCTTGTTAGTTGCTTGTGTTGCCAACCACCAGAGAAGCTGCTGCAGACACTTTCATGCCTTATGCTTTACTTGCTTACACTCTGTACCAGTTAGTGTTTCCCATGTCTATAGAGCAAGACCAAAGCTGGTATTGCCTAATTTGGTAGAGTTCCATGTAAGAGCTATGTAACATAAAGATTTGCATTACAGAGTGAACAGTGATCTCTGCTTTTGGTTTCTATAGTTTGCTTTCTGGAGTTGATCAAAACACAAGTCTTGTTAGTTGCTTGTGTTGCCAACCACCAGAGAAGCTGCTGCAGACACTTTCATGCCTTATGCTTTCTTTGCTTACACTCTGTACCAGTTAGTGTTTCCCATGTCTATAGAGCAAGACCAAAGCTGGTATTGCCTAATTTGATAGAGTTCCATGTAAGAGCTATGTAACATAAAGATTTGCTTTACAGAATGAACTGTGATCTCTGCTTTTGGTTTCCATGGCTTGCTTTCTGGAGTTGATGAAAACACAAGTCATGTTAGTTGTTTGTGCTGCCAACCAGCAGAGAAGCTGCTGCAGACCCTCTCTTGCCTTATCCATTTCTGGCTTTTACGCTGCACCGGTTGGTGTCTTTCATGTCCATAGAAGGAGAACTAAAGCTGTTACTGCCTAATTTACTAAGTTTCTGTGATAGAGCTATGTAACATAAAGATTTGCTTTACAGAGTGAACAGTGGTTTCTGCTTTTGGTTTCTATGGTTTGCTTTCTGGAGTTGATCAAAACACAAGTCTTGGCTGTTGTTTGTGTTCCCAAGAAATAGAGAAGCTGCTGAAGGCGCTTTCCTGCCTTTTGCAGTACCGGTTTACACTTTGCACATGTATGTGTTTTGCTTGTCACCAGACCACGAATAAAGGTGGGTACTTCCTAATTTGCTTGATTTCCATGAAAGAGCCATGTAACAGAAACCTTTCCTTTGACACTCCACCGGTTGATGTTTCTCATGTCTATAGAGCAAGACCAAAGCTGTTACTGCCTAATTTGCTAAGTTTCCATGAAAGAGCACTGTAACATAAAGCTTTGCTTTTCCGAGTGAACAGTGGTTTCTGCTTTTGGTTTCCATGGCTTGCTTTCTGGAGTTGATGAAAACACAAGTCATGTTAGTTGTTTGTGTTGCCAACCACCAGAGAAGCTGCTGCAGACACTTTCATGCCTTATGCTTTACTTGCTTACACTCTGTACCAGTTAGTGTTTCCCATGTCTATAGAGCAAGACCAAAGCTGGTATTGCCTAATTTGGTAGAGTTCCATGTAAGAGCTATGTAACATAAAGATTTGCTTTACAGAGTGAACTGTGATCTCTGCTTTTGGTTTCCAGGGCTTGCTTTCTGGAGTTGATCAAAACACAAGTCTTGTTAGTTGCTTGTGTTGCCAACCAGCAGAGAAGCTGCTGCAGACACTTTCATGCCTTATCCTTTACTTGCTTACGCTCTGTACCAGTTAGTGTTTCCCATGTCTATAGAGCAAGACCAAAGCTGGTATTGCCTAATTTGGTAGAGTTCCATGTAAGAGCTATGTAACATAAAGATTTGCTTTACAGAGTGAACTGTGATCTCTGCTTTTGGTTTCCAGGGCTTGCTTTCTGGAGTTGATCAAAACACAAGTCTTGTTAGTTGCTTGTGTTGCCAACCAGCAGAGAAGCTGCTGCAGACACTTTCATGCCTTATCCTTTACTTGCTTACACTCTGTACCAGTTAGTGTTTCCCATGTCTATAGAGCAAGACCAAAGCTGGTATTGCCTAATTTGGTAGAGTTCCATGTAAGAGCTATGTAACATAAAGATTTGCTTTTCAGAGTGAACAGTGATCTCTGCTTTTGGTTTCCATGGCTTGCTTTCTGGAGTTGATGAAAACACAAGTCATGTTAGTTGTTTGTGCTGCCAACCAGCAGAGAAGCTGCTGCAGACCCTCTCTTGCCTTATCCATTACTGGCTTTTACGCTGCACCGGTTGGTGTCTTTCATGTCCATAGGAGGAGAACTAAAGCTGTTACTGCCTAATTTACTGTTTCTGTGATAGAGCTATGTAACATAAAGATTTGCTTTACAGAGTGAACTGTGATCTCTGCTTTTGGTTTCTATGGTTTGCTTTCTGGAGTTGATCAAAACACAAGTCTTGTTAGTTGCTTGTGTTGCCAACCAGCAGAGAAGCTGCTGCAGACACTTTCATGCCTTATGCTTTACTTGCTTACACTCTGTACCAGTTAGTGTTTCCCATGTCTATAGAGCAAGACCAAAGCTGGTATTGCCTAATTTGATAGAGTTCCATGTAAGAGCTATGTAACATAAAGATTTGCTTTTCAGAGTGAACAGTGATCTCTGCTTTTGGTTTCCATGGCTTGCTTTCTGGAGTTGATGAAAACACAAGTCATGTTAGTTGTTTGTGCTGCCAACCAGCAGAGAAGCTGCTGCAGACCCTCTCTTGCCTTATCCATTACTGGCTTTTACGCTGCACCGGTTGGTGTCTTTCATGTCCATAGAAGGAGAACTAAAGCTGTTACTGCCTAATTTACTAAGTTTCTGTGATAGAGCTATGTAACATAAAGATTTGCTTTTCCGAGTGAACAGTGGTTTCTGCTTTTGGTTTCTATGGTTTGCTTTCTGGAGTTGATCAAAACACAAGTCTTGGCTGTTGTTTGTGTTCCCAAGAAATAGAGAAGCTGCTGAAGGCGCTTTCCTGCCTTTTGCAGTACCGGTTTACACTTTGCACATGTATGTGTTTTGCTTGTCACCAGACCAGGAATAAAGGTGGGTACTTCCTAATTTGCTTGATTTCCATGAAAGAGCCATGTAACAGAAACCTTTCCTTTGACACTCCACCGGTTGATGTTTCTCATGTCTATAGAGCAAGACCAAAGCTGTTACTGCTTAATTTGCTAAGTTTCCATGAAAGAGCACTGTAACATAAAGCTTTGCTTTTCCGAGTGAACAGTGGTTTCTGCTTTTGGTTTCCATGGCTTGCTTTCTGGAGTTGATGAAAACACAAGTCATGTTAGTTGTTTGTGCTGCCAACCAGCAGAGAAGCTGCTGCAGACCCTCTCTTGCTTTATCCATTACTGGCTTTTACGCTGCACCGGTTGGTGTCTTTCATGTCCATAGAAGGAGAACTAAAGCTGTTACTGCCTAATTTACTAAGTTTCTGTGATAGAGCTATGTAACATACAGATTTGCTTTACAGAATGAACAGAGATCTCTGCTTTTGGTTTCTATAGTTTGCTTTCTGGAGTTGATCAAAACACAAGTCTTGTTAGTTGCTTGTGTTGCCAACCACCAGAGAAGCTGCTGCAGACACTTTCATGCCTTATGCTTTCTTTGCTTACACTCTGTACCAGTTAGTGTTTCCCATGTCTATAGAGCAAGAGCAAAGCTGGTATTGCCTAATTTGGTAGAGTTCCATGTAAGAGCTATGTAACATAAAGATTTGCTTTACAGAATGAACTGTGATCTCTGCTTTTGGTTTCCATGGCTTGCTTTCTGGAGTTGATGAAAACACAAGTCATGTTAGTTGTTTGTGCTGCCAACCAGCAGAGAAGCTGCTGCAGACCCTCTCTTGCCTTATCCATTACTGGCTTTTACGCTGCACCGGTTGGTGTCTTTCATGTCCATAGAAGGAGAACTAAAGCTGTTACTGCCTAATTTACTAAGTTTCAGTGATAGAGCTATGTAACATAAAGATTTGCTTTTCAGAGTGAACAGTGATCTCTGCTTTTGGTTTCTATGGTTTGCTTTCTGGAGTTGATCAAAACACAAGTCTTGGCTGTTGTTTGTGTTCCCAAGAAATAGAGAAGCTGCTGAAGGCCCTTTCCTGCCTTTTGCAGTACCGGTTTACACTTTGCACATGTATGTGTTTTGCTTGTCACCAGACCACGAATAAAGGTGGGTACTTCCTAATTTGCTTGATTTCCATGAAAGAGCCATGTAACAGAAACCTTTCCTTTGACACTCCACCGGTTGATGTTTCTCATGTCTATAGAGCAAGACCAAAGCTGTTACTGCTTAATTTGCTAAGTTTCCATGAAAGAGCACTGTAACATAAAGCTTTGCTTTTCCGAGTGAACAGTGGTTTCTGCTTTTGGTTTCCATGGCTTGCTTTCTGGAGTTGATGAAAACACAAGTCATGTTAGTTGTTTGTGCTGCCAACCAGCAGAGAAGCTGCTGCAGACCCTCTCTTGCTTTATCCATTACTGGCTTTTACGCTGCACCGGTTGGTGTCTTTCATGTCCATAGGAGGAGAACTAAAGCTGTTACTGCCTAATTTACTAAGTTTCTGTGATAGAGCTATGTAACATACAGATTTGCTTTACAGAATGAACAGTGATCTCTGCTTTTGGTTTCTATAGTTTGCTTTCTGGAGTTGATCAAAACACAAGTCTTGTTAGTTGCTTGTGTTGCCAACCACCAGAGAAGCTGCTGCAGACACTTTCATGCCTTATGCTTTCTTTGCTTACACTCTGTACCAGTTAGTGTTTCCCATGTCTATAGAGCAAGAGCAAAGCTGGTATTGCCTAATTTGGTAGAGTTCCATGTAAGAGCTATGTAACATAAAGATTTGCTTTACAGAATGAACTGTGATCTCTGCTTTTGGTTTCCATGGCTTGCTTTCTGGAGTTGATGAAAACACAAGTCATGTTAGTTGTTTGTGCTGCCAACCAGCAGAGAAGCTGCTGCAGACCCTCTCTTGCCTTATCCATTACTGGCTTTTACGCTGCACCGGTTGGTGTCTTTCATGTCCATAGGAGGAGAACTAAAGCTGTTACTGCCTAATTTACTAAGTTTCTGTGATAGAGCTATGTAACATAAAGATTTGCTTTACAGAGTGAACAGTGATCTCTGCTTTTGGTTTCTATGGTTTGCTTTCTGGAGTTGATCAAAACACAAGTCTTGTTAGTTGCTTGTGTTGCCAACCAGCAGAGAAGCTGCTGCAGACACTTTCATGCCTTATGCTTTACTTGCTTACACTCTGTACCAGTTAGTGTTTCCCATGTCTATAGAGCAAGACCAAAGCTGGTATTGCCTAATTTGGTAGAGTTCCATGTAAGAGCTATGTAACATAAAGATTTGCTTTACAGAGTGAACAGTGATCTCTGCTTTTGGTTTCTATAGTTTGCTTTCTGGAGTTGATCAAAACACAAGTCTTGTTAGTTGCTTGTGTTGCCAACCAGCAGAGAAGCTGCTGCAGACACTTTCATGCCTTATGCTTTACTTGCTTACACTCTGTACCAGTTAGTGTTTCCCATGTCTATAGAGCAAGACCAAAGCTGGTATTGCCTAATTTGGTAGAGTTCCATGTAAGAGCTATGTAACATAAAGATTTGCTTTTCAGAGTGAACAGTGATCTCTGCTTTTGGTTTCCATGGCTTGCTTTCTGGAGTTGATGAAAACACAAGTCATGTTAGTTGTTTGTGCTGCCAACCAGCAGAGAAGCTGCTGCAGACCCTCTCTTGCCTTATCCATTACTGGCTTTTACGCTGCACCGGTTGGTGTCTTTCATGTCCATAGGAGGAGAACTAAAGCTGTTACTGCCTAATTTACTAAGTTTCTGTGATAGAGCTATGTAACATAAAGATTTGCTTTACAGAGTGAACTGTGATCTCTGCTTTTGGTTTCTATGGTTTGCTTTCTGGAGTTGATCAAAACACAAGTCTTGTTAGTTGCTTGTGTTGCCAACCAGCAGAGAAGCTGCTGCAGACACTTTCATGCCTTATGCTTTCTTTGCTTACACTCTGTACCAGTTAGTGTTTCCCATGTCTATAGAGCAAGACCAAAGCTGGTATTGCCTAATTTGGTAGAGTTCCATGTAAGAGCTATGTAACATAAAGATTTGCTTTACAGAGTGAACAGTGATCTCTGCTTTTGGTTTCTATAGTTTGCTTTCTGGAGTTGATCAAAACACAAGTCTTGTTAGTTGCTTGTGTTGCCAACCACCAGAGAAGCTGCTGCAGACACTTTCATGCCTTATGCTTTCTTTGCTTACACTCTGTACCAGTTAGTGTTTCCCATGTCTATAGAGCAAGACCAAAGCTGGTATTGCCTAATTTGATAGAGTTCCATGTAAGAGCTATGTAACATAAAGATTTGCTTTACAGAATGAACTGTGATCTCTGCTTTTGGTTTCCATGGCTTGCTTTCTGGAGTTGATGAAAACACAAGTCATGTTAGTTGTTTGTGCTGCCAACCAGCAGAGAAGCTGCTGCAGACCCTCTCTTGCCTTATCCATTTCTGGCTTTTACGCTGCACCGGTTGGTGTCTTTCATGTCCATAGAAGGAGAACTAAAGCTGTTACTGCCTAATTTACTAAGTTTCTGTGATAGAGCTATGTAACATAAAGATTTGCTTTACAGAGTGAACAGTGATCTCTGCTTTTGGTTTCTATGGTTTGCTTTCTGGAGTTGATCAAAACACAAGTCTTGGCTGTTGTTTGTGTTCCCAAGAAATAGAGAAGCTGCTGAAGGCGCTTTCCTGCCTTTTGCAGTACCGGTTTACACTTTGCACATGTATGTGTTTTGCTTGTCACCAGACCACGAATAAAGGTGGGTACTTCCTAATTTGCTTGATTTCCATGAAAGAGCCATGTAACAGAAACCTTTCCTTTGACACTCCACCGGTTGATGTTTCTCATGTCTATAGAGCAAGACCAAAGCTGTTACTGCCTAATTTGCAAAGTTTCCATGAAAGAGCACTGTAACATAAAGCTTTGCTTTTCCGAGTGAACAGTGGTTTCTGCTTTTGGTTTCCATGGCTTGCTTTCTGGAGTTGATGAAAACACAAGTCATGTTAGTTGTTTGTGCTGCCAACCAGCAGAGAAGCTGCTGCAGACACTCTCTTGCTTTATCCATTACTGGCTTTTACGCTGCACCGGTTGGTGTCTTTCATGTCCATAGAAGGAGAACTAAAGCTGTTACTGCCTAATTTACTAAGTTTCTGTGATAGAGCTATGTAACATACAGATTTGCTTTACAGAGTGAACAGTGATCTCTGCTTTTGGTTTCTATAGTTTGCTTTCTGGAGTTGATCAAAACACAAGTCTTGTTAGTTGCTTGTGTTGCCAACCACCAGAGAAGCTGCTGCAGACACTTTCATGCCTTATGCTTTACTTGCTTACACTCTGTACCAGTTAGTGTTTCCCATGTCTATAGAGCAAGACCAAAGCTGGTATTGCCTAATTTGGTAGAGTTCCATGTAAGAGCTATGTAACATAAAGATTTGCTTTACAGAGTGAACTGTGATCTCTGCTTTTGGTTTCCAGGGCTTGCTTTCTGGAGTTGATCAAAACACAAGTCTTGTTAGTTGCTTGTGTTGCCAACCAGCAGAGAAGCTGCTGCAGACACTTTCATGCCTTATCCTTTACTTGCTTACGCTCTGTACCAGTTAGTGTTTCCCATGTCTATAGAGCAAGACCAAAGCTGGTATTGCCTAATTTGGTAGAGTTCCATGTAAGAGCTATGTAACATAAAGATTTGCTTTACAGAGTGAACTGTGATCTCTGCTTTTGGTTTCCAGGGCTTGCTTTCTGGAGTTGATCAAAACACAAGTCTTGTTAGTTGCTTGTGTTGCCAACCAGCAGAGAAGCTGCTGCAGACACTTTCATGCCTTATCCTTTACTTGCTTACACTCTGTACCAGTTAGTGTTTCCCATGTCTATAGAGCAAGACCAAAGCTGGTATTGCCTAATTTGGTAGAGTTCCATGTAAGAGCTATGTAACATAAAGATTTGCTTTTCAGAGTGAACAGTGATCTCTGCTTTTGGTTTCCATGGCTTGCTTTCTGGAGTTGATGAAAACACAAGTCATGTTAGTTGTTTGTGCTGCCAACCAGCAGAGAAGCTGCTGCAGACCCTCTCTTGCCTTATCCATTACTGGCTTTTACGCTGCACCGGTTGGTGTCTTTCATGTCCATAGAAGGAGAACTAAAGCTGTTACTGCCTAATTTACTAAGTTTCTGTGATAGAGCTATGTAACATAAAGATTTGCTTTACAGAGTGAACAGTGATCTCTGCTTTTGGTTTCCATGGCTTGCTTTCTGGAGTTGATGAAAACACAAGTCATGTTAGTTGTTTGTGCTGCCAACCAGCAGAGAAGCTGCTGCAGACCCTCTCTTGCCTTATCCATTACTGGCTTTTACGCTGCACCGGTTGGTGTCTTTCATGTCCATAGAAGGAGAACTAAAGCTGTTACTGCCTAATTTACTAAGTTTCTGTGATAGAGCTATGTAACATAAAGATTTGCTTTACAGAGTGAACTGTGACCTCTGCTTTTGGTTTCTATAGTTTGCTTTCTGGAGTTGATCAAAACACAAGTCTTGTTAGTTGCTTGTGTTGCCAACCAGCAGAGAAGCTGCTGCAGACACTTTCATGCCTTATGCTTTCTTTGCTTACACTCTGTACCAGCTAGTGTTTCCCATGTCTATTGAGCAAGACCAAAGCTGGTATTGCCTAATTTGATAGAGTTCCATGTAAGAGCTATGTAACATAAAGATTTGCTTTTCAGAGTGAACAGTGATCTCTGCTTTTGGTTTCCATGGCTTGCTTTCTGGAGTTGATGAAAACACAAGTCATGTTAGTTGTTTGTGCTGCCAACCAGCAGAGAAGCTGCTGCAGACCCTCTCTTGCCTTATCCATTACTGGCTTTTACGCTGCAGCGGTTGGTGTCTTTCATGTCCATAGAAGGAGAACTAAAGCTGTTACTGCCTAATTTACTAAGTTTCTGTGATAGAGCTATGTAACATAAAGATTTGCTTTACAGAGTGAACTGTGATCTCTGCTTTTGGTTTCTATGGTTTGCTTTCTGGAGTTGATCAAAACACAAGTCTTGTTAGTTGCTTGTGTTGCCAACCACCAGAGAAGCTGCTGCAGACACTTTCATGCCTTATGCTTTACTTGCTTACACTCTGTACCAGTTAGTGTTTCCCATGTCTATAGAGCAAGACCAAAGCTGGTATTGCCTAATTTGGTAGAGTTCCATGTAAGAGCTATGTAACATAAAGATTTGCTTTTCAGAGTGAACAGTGATCTCTGCTTTTGGTTTCCATGGCTTGCTTTCTGGAGTTGATGAAAACACAAGTCATGTTAGTTGTTTGTGCTGCCAACCAGCAGAGAAGCTGCTGCAGACCCTCTCTTGCCTTATCCATTACTGGCTTTTACGCTGCACCGGTTGGTGTCTTTCATGTCCATAGAAGGAGAACTAAAGCTGTTACTGCCTAATTTACTAAGTTTCTGTGATAGAGCTATGTAACATAAAGATTTGCTTTTCAGAGTGAACAGTGATCTCTGCTTTTGGTTTCTATGGTTTGCTTTCTGGAGTTGATCAAAACACAAGTCTTGGCTGTTGTTTGTGTTCCCAAGAAATAGAGAAGCTGCTGAAGGCGCTTTCCTGCCTTTTGCAGTACCGGTTTACACTTTGCACATGTATGTGTTTTGCTTGTCACCAGACCACGAATAAAGGTGGGTACTTCCTAATTTGCTTGATTTCCATGAAAGAGCCATGTAACAGAAACCTTTCCTTTGACACTCCACCGGTTGATGTTTCTCATGTCTATAGAGCAAGACCAAAGCTGTTACTGCTTAATTTGCTAAGTTTCCATGAAAGAGCACTGTAACATAAAGCTTTGCTTTTCCGAGTGAACAGTGGTTTCTGCTTTTGGTTTCCATGGCTTGCTTTCTGGAGTTGATGAAAACACAAGTCATGTTAGTTGTTTGTGCTGCCAACCAGCAGAGAAGCTGCTGCAGACCCTCTCTTGCTTTATCCATTACTGGCTTTTACGCTGCACCGGTTGGTGTCTTTCATGTCCATAGGAGGAGAACTAAAGCTGTTACTGCCTAATTTACTAAGTTTCTGTGATAGAGCTATGTAACATACAGATTTGCTTTACAGAATGAACAGTGATCTCTGCTTTTGGTTTCTATAGTTTGCTTTCTGGAGTTGATCAAAACACAAGTCTTGTTAGTTGCTTGTGTTGCCAACCACCAGAGAAGCTGCTGCAGACACTTTCATGCCTTATGCTTTCTTTGCTTACACTCTGTACCAGTTAGTGTTTCCCATGTCTATAGAGCAAGAGCAAAGCTGGTATTGCCTAATTTGGTAGAGTTCCATGTAAGAGCTATGTAACATAAAGATTTGCTTTACAGAATGAACTGTGATCTCTGCTTTTGGTTTCCATGGCTTGCTTTCTGGAGTTGATGAAAACACAAGTCATGTTAGTTGTTTGTGCTGCCAACCAGCAGAGAAGCTGCTGCAGACCCTCTCTTGCCTTATCCATTACTGGCTTTTACGCTGCACCGGTTGGTGTCTTTCATGTCCATAGGAGGAGAACTAAAGCTGTTACTGCCTAATTTACTAAGTTTCTGTGATAGAGCTATGTAACATAAAGATTTGCTTTACAGAGTGAACAGTGATCTCTGCTTTTGGTTTCTATGGTTTGCTTTCTGGAGTTGATCAAAACACAAGTCTTGTTAGTTGCTTGTGTTGCCAACCAGCAGAGAAGCTGCTGCAGACACTTTCATGCCTTATGCTTTACTTGCTTACACTCTGTACCAGTTAGTGTTTCCCATGTCTATAGAGCAAGACCAAAGCTGGTATTGCCTAATTTGGTAGAGTTCCATGTAAGAGCTATGTAACATAAAGATTTGCTTTACAGAGTGAACAGTGATCTCTGCTTTTGGTTTCTATAGTTTGCTTTCTGGAGTTGATCAAAACACAAGTCTTGTTAGTTGCTTGTGTTGCCAACCAGCAGAGAAGCTGCTGCAGACACTTTCATGCCTTATGCTTTACTTGCTTACACTCTGTACCAGTTAGTGTTTCCCATGTCTATAGAGCAAGACCAAAGCTGGTATTGCCTAATTTGGTAGAGTTCCATGTAAGAGCTATGTAACATAAAGATTTGCTTTTCAGAGTGAACAGTGATCTCTGCTTTTGGTTTCCATGGCTTGCTTTCTGGAGATGATGAAAACACAAGTCATGTTAGTTGTTTGTGCTGCCAACCAGCAGAGAAGCTGCTGCAGACCCTCTCTTGCCTTATCCATTACTGGCTTTTACGCTGCACCGGTTGGTGTCTTTCATGTCCATAGGAGGAGAACTAAAGCTGTTACTGCCTAATTTACTAAGTTTCTGTGATAGAGCTATGTAACATAAAGATTTGCTTTACAGAGTGAACTGTGATCTCTGCTTTTGGTTTCTATGGTTTGCTTTCTGGAGTTGATCAAAACACAAGTCTTGTTAGTTGCTTGTGTTGCCAACCAGCAGAGAAGCTGCTGCAGACACTTTCATGCCTTATGCTTTCTTTGCTTACACTCTGTACCAGTTAGTGTTTCCCATGTCTATAGAGCAAGACCAAAGCTGGTATTGCCTAATTTGGTAGAGTTCCATGTAAGAGCTATGTAACATAAAGATTTGCTTTACAGAGTGAACAGTGATCTCTGCTTTTGGTTTCTATAGTTTGCTTTCTGGAGTTGATCAAAACACAAGTCTTGTTAGTTGCTTGTGTTGCCAACCACCAGAGAAGCTGCTGCAGACACTTTCATGCCTTATGCTTTCTTTGCTTACACTCTGTACCAGTTAGTGTTTCCCATGTCTATAGAGCAAGACCAAAGCTGGTATTGCCTAATTTGATAGAGTTCCATGTAAGAGCTATGTAACATAAAGATTTGCTTTACAGAATGAACTGTGATCTCTGCTTTTGGTTTCCATGGCTTGCTTTCTGGAGTTGATGAAAACACAAGTCATGTTAGTTGTTTGTGCTGCCAACCAGCAGAGAAGCTGCTGCAGACCCTCTCTTGCCTTATCCATTTCTGGCTTTTACGCTGCACCGGTTGGTGTCTTTCATGTCCATAGAAGGAGAACTAAAGCTGTTACTGCCTAATTTACTAAGTTTCTGTGATAGAGCTATGTAACATAAAGATTTGCTTTACAGAGTGAACAGTGATCTCTGCTTTTGGTTTCTATGGTTTGCTTTCTGGAGTTGATCAAAACACAAGTCTTGGCTGTTGTTTGTGTTCCCAAGAAATAGAGAAGCTGCTGAAGGCGCTTTCCTGCCTTTTGCAGTACCGGTTTACACTTTGCACATGTATGTGTTTTGCTTGTCACCAGACCACGAATAAAGGTGGGTACTTCCTAATTTGCTTGATTTCCATGAAAGAGCCATGTAACAGAAACCTTTCCTTTGACACTCCACCGGTTGATGTTTCTCATGTCTATAGAGCAAAACCAAAGCTGTTACTGCCTAATTTGCAAAGTTTCCATGAAAGAGCACTGTAACATAAAGCTTTGCTTTTCCGAGTGAACAGTGGTTTCTGCTTTTGGTTTCCATGGCTTGCTTTCTGGAGTTGATCAAAACACAAGTCATGTTAGTTGTTTGTGCTGCCAACCAGCAGAGAAGCTGCTGCAGACACTCTCTTGCTTTATCCATTACTGGCTTTTACGCTGCACCGGTTGGTGTCTTTCATGTCCATAGAAGGAGAACTAAAGCTGTTACTGCCTAATTTACTAAGTTTCTGTGATAGAGCTATGTAACATACAGATTTGCTTTACAGAGTGAACTGTGATCTCTGCTTTTGGTTTCCAGGGCTTGCTTTCTGGAGTTGATCAAAACACAAGTCTTGTTAGTTGCTTGTGTTGCCAACCAGCAGAGAAGCTGCTGCAGACACTTTCATGCCTTATCCTTTACTTGCTTACGCTCTGTACCAGTTAGTGTTTCCCATGTCTATAGAGCAAGACCAAAGCTGGTATTGCCTAATTTGGTAGAGTTCCATGTAAGAGCTATGTAACATAAAGATTTGCTTTACAGAGTGAACTGTGATCTCTGCTTTTGGTTTCCAGGGCTTGCTTTCTGGAGTTGATCAAAACACAAGTCTTGTTAGTTGCTTGTGCTGCCAACCAGCAGAGAAGCTGCTGCAGACACTTTCATGCCTTATCCTTTACTTGCTTACACTCTGTACCAGTTAGTGTTTCCCATGTCTATAGAGCAAGACCAAAGCTGGTATTGCCTAATTTGGTAGAGTTCCATGTAAGAGCTATGTAACATAAAGATTTGCTTTTCAGAGTGAACAGTGATCTCTGCTTTTGGTTTCTATAGTTTGCTTTCTGGAGTTGATCAAAACACAAGTCTTGTTAGTTGCTTGTGTTGCCAACCAGCAGAGAAGCTGCTGCAGACACTTTCATGCCTTATGCTTTACTTGCTTACACTCTGTACCAGTTAGTGTTTCCCATGTCTATAGAGCAAGACCAAAGCTGGTATTGCCTAATTTGGTAGAGTTCCATGTAAGAGCTATGTAACATAAAGATTTGCTTTTCAGAGTGAACAGTGATCTCTGCTTTTGGTTTCCATGGCTTGCTTTCTGGAGTTGATGAAAACACAAGTCATGTTAGTTGTTTGTGCTGCCAACCAGCAGAGAAGCTGCTGCAGACCCTCTCTTGCCTTATCCATTACTGGCTTTTACGCTGCACCGGTTGGTGTCTTTCATGTCCATAGAAGGAGAACTAAAGCTGTTACTGCCTAATTTACTAAGTTTCTGTGATAGAGCTATGTAACATAAAGATTTGCTTTACAGAGTGAACTGTGATCTCTGCTTTTGGTTTCTATGGTTTGCTTTCTGGAGTTGATCAAAACACAAGTCTTGGCTGTTGTTTGTGTTGCCAACCAGCAGAGAAGCTGCTGCAGACACTTTCATGCCTTATGCTTTACTTGCTTACACTCTGTACCAGTTAGTGTTTCCCATGTCTATAGAGCAAGACCAAAGCTGGTATTGCCTAATTTGGTAGAGTTCCATGTAAGAGCTATGTAACATAAAGATTTGCTTTACAGAGTGAACAGTGATCTCTGCTTTTGGTTTCTATAGTTTGCTTTCTGGAGTTGATCAAAACACAAGTCTTGTTAGTTGCTTGTGTTGCCAACCAGCAGAGAAGCTGCTGCAGACACTTTCATGCCTTATGCTTTACTTGCTTACACTCTGTACCAGTTAGTGTTTCCCATGTCTATAGAGCAAGACCAAAGCTGGTATTGCCTAATTTGGTAGAGTTCCATGTAAGAGCTATGTAACATAAAGATTTGCTTTTCAGAGTGAACAGTGATCTCTGCTTTTGGTTTCCATGGCTTGCTTTCTGGAGATGATGAAAACACAAGTCATGTTAGTTGTTTGTGCTGCCAACCAGCAGAGAAGCTGCTGCAGACCCTCTCTTGCCTTATCCATTACTGGCTTTTACGCTGCACCGGTTGGTGTCTTTCATGTCCATAGGAGGAGAACTAAAGCTGTTACTGCCTAATTTACTAAGTTTCTGTGATAGAGCTATGTAACATAAAGATTTGCTTTACAGAGTGAACTGTGATCTCTGCTTTTGGTTTCTATGGTTTGCTTTCTGGAGTTGATCAAAACACAAGTCTTGTTAGTTGCTTGTGTTGCCAACCAGCAGAGAAGCTGCTGCAGACACTTTCATGCCTTATGCTTTCTTTGCTTACACTCTGTACCAGTTAGTGTTTCCCATGTCTATAGAGCAAGACCAAAGCTGGTATTGCCTAATTTGGTAGAGTTCCATGTAAGAGCTATGTAACATAAAGATTTGCTTTACAGAGTGAACAGTGATCTCTGCTTTTGGTTTCTATAGTTTGCTTTCTGGAGTTGATCAAAACACAAGTCTTGTTAGTTGCTTGTGTTGCCAACCACCAGAGAAGCTGCTGCAGACACTTTCATGCCTTATGCTTTCTTTGCTTACACTCTGTACCAGTTAGTGTTTCCCATGTCTATAGAGCAAGACCAAAGCTGGTATTGCCTAATTTGATAGAGTTCCATGTAAGAGCTATGTAACATAAAGATTTGCTTTACAGAATGAACTGTGATCTCTGCTTTTGGTTTCCATGGCTTGCTTTCTGGAGTTGATGAAAACACAAGTCATGTTAGTTGTTTGTGCTGCCAACCAGCAGAGAAGCTGCTGCAGACCCTCTCTTGCCTTATCCATTTCTGGCTTTTACGCTGCACCGGTTGGTGTCTTTCATGTCCATAGAAGGAGAACTAAAGCTGTTACTGCCTAATTTACTAAGTTTCTGTGATAGAGCTATGTAACATAAAGATTTGCTTTACAGAGTGAACAGTGATCTCTGCTTTTGGTTTCTATGGTTTGCTTTCTGGAGTTGATCAAAACACAAGTCTTGGCTGTTGTTTGTGTTCCCAAGAAATAGAGAAGCTGCTGAAGGCGCTTTCCTGCCTTTTGCAGTACCGGTTTACACTTTGCACATGTATGTGTTTTTGCTTGTCACCAGACCACGAATAAAGGTGGGTACTTCCTAATTTGCTTGATTTCCATGAAAGAGCCATGTAACAGAAACCTTTCCTTTGACACTCCACCGGTTGATGTTTCTCATGTCTATAGAGCAAAACCAAAGCTGTTACTGCCTAATTTGCAAAGTTTCCATGAAAGAGCACTGTAACATAAAGCTTTGCTTTTCCGAGTGAACAGTGGTTTCTGCTTTTGGTTTCCATGGCTTGCTTTCTGGAGTTGATCAAAACACAAGTCATGTTAGTTGTTTGTGCTGCCAACCAGCAGAGAAGCTGCTGCAGACACTCTCTTGCTTTATCCATTACTGGCTTTTACGCTGCACCGGTTGGTGTCTTTCATGTCCATAGAAGGAGAACTAAAGCTGTTACTGCCTAATTTACTAAGTTTCTGTGATAGAGCTATGTAACATACAGATTTGCTTTACAGAGTGAACTGTGATCTCTGCTTTTGGTTTCCAGGGCTTGCTTTCTGGAGTTGATCAAAACACAAGTCTTGTTAGTTGCTTGTGTTGCCAACCAGCAGAGAAGCTGCTGCAGACACTTTCATGCCTTATCCTTTACTTGCTTACGCTCTGTACCAGTTAGTGTTTCCCATGTCTATAGAGCAAGACCAAAGCTGGTATTGCCTAATTTGGTAGAGTTCCATGTAAGAGCTATGTAACATAAAGATTTGCTTTACAGAGTGAACTGTGATCTCTGCTTTTGGTTTCCAGGGCTTGCTTTCTGGAGTTGATCAAAACACAAGTCTTGTTAGTTGCTTGTGCTGCCAACCAGCAGAGAAGCTGCTGCAGACACTTTCATGCCTTATCCTTTACTTGCTTACACTCTGTACCAGTTAGTGTTTCCCATGTCTATAGAGCAAGACCAAAGCTGGTATTGCCTAATTTGGTAGAGTTCCATGTAAGAGCTATGTAACATAAAGATTTGCTTTTCAGAGTGAACAGTGATCTCTGCTTTTGGTTTCCATGGCTTGCTTTCTGGAGTTGATGAAAACACAAGTCATGTTAGTTGTTTGTGCTGCCAACCAGCAGAGAAGCTGCTGCAGACCCTCTCTTGCCTTATCCATTACTGGCTTTTACGCTGCACCGGTTGGTGTCTTTCATGTCCATAGGAGGAGAACTAAAGCTGTTACTGCCTAATTTACTAAGTTTCTGTGATAGAGCTATGTAACATAAAGATTTGCTTTACAGAGTGAACTGTGATCTCTGCTTTTGGTTTCTATGGTTTGCTTTCTGGAGTTGATCAAAACACAAGTCTTGTTAGTTGCTTGTGTTGCCAACCAGCAGAGAAGCTGCTGCAGACACTTTCATGCCTTATGCTTTACTTGCTTACACTCTGTACCAGTTAGTGTTTCCCATGTCTATAGAGCAAGACCAAAGCTGGTATTGCCTAATTTGATAGAGTTCCATGTAAGAGCTATGTAATATAAAGATTTGCTTTTCAGAGTGAACAGTGATCTCTGCTTTTGGTTTCCATGGCTTGCTTTCTGGAGTTGATGAAAACACAAGTCATGTTAGTTGTTTGTGCTGCCAACCAGCAGAGAAGCTGCTGCAGACCCTCTCTTGCCTTATCCATTACTGGCTTTTACGCTGCACCGGTTGGTGTCTTTCATGTCCATAGAAGGAGAACTAAAGCTGTTACTGCCTAATTTACTAAGTTTCTGTGATAGAGCTATGTAACATAAAGATTTGCTTTTCCGAGTGAACAGTGGTTTCTGCTTTTGGTTTCTATGGTTTGCTTTCTGGAGTTGATCAAAACACAAGTCTTGGCTGTTGTTTGTGTTCCCAAGAAATAGAGAAGCTGCTGAAGGCGCTTTCCTGCCTTTTGCAGTACCGGTTTACACTTTGCACATGTATGTGTTTTGCTTGTCACCAGACCACGAATAAAGGTGGGTACTTCCTAATTTGCTTGATTTCCATGAAAGAGCCATGTAACAGAAACCTTTCCTTTGACACTCCACCGGTTGATGTTTCTCATGTCTATAGAGCAAGACCAAAGCTGTTACTGCTTAATTTGCTAAGTTTCCATGAAAGAGCACTGTAACATAAAGCTTTGCTTTTCCGAGTGAACAGTGGTTTCTGCTTTTGGTTTCCATGGCTTGCTTTCTGGAGTTGATGAAAACACAAGTCATGTTAGTTGTTTGTGCTGCCAACCAGCAGAGAAGCTGCTGCAGACCCTCTCTTGCTTTATCCATTACTGGCTTTTACGCTGCACCGGTTGGTGTCTTTCATGTCCATAGGAGGAGAACTAAAGCTGTTACTGCCTAATTTACTAAGTTTCTGTGATAGAGCTATGTAACATACAGATTTGCTTTACAGAGTGAACAGTGATCTCTGCTTTTGGTTTCTATAGTTTGCTTTCTGGAGTTGATCAAAACACAAGTCTTGTTAGTTGCTTGTGTTGCCAACCACCAGAGAAGCTGCTGCAGACACTTTCATGCCTTATGCTTTCTTTGCTTACACTCTGTACCAGTTAGTGTTTCCCATGTCTATAGAGCAAGAGCAAAGCTGGTATTGCCTAATTTGGTAGAGTTCCATGTAAGAGCTATGTAACATAAAGATTTGCTTTACAGAATGAACTGTGATCTCTGCTTTTGGTTTCCATGGCTTGCTTTCTGGAGTTGATGAAAACACAAGTCATGTTAGTTGTTTGTGCTGCCAACCAGCAGAGAAGCTGCTGCAGACCCTCTCTTGCCTTATCCATTACTGGCTTTTACGCTGCACCGGTTGGTGTCTTTCATGTCCATAGAAGGAGAACTAAAGCTGTTACTGCCTAATTTACTAAGTTTCTGTGATAGAGCTATGTAACATAAAGATTTGCTTTTCAGAGTGAACAGTGATCTCTGCTTTTGGTTTCTATGGTTTGCTTTCTGGAGTTGATCAAAACACAAGTCTTGGCTGTTGTTTGTGTTCCCAAGAAATAGAGAAGCTGCTGAAGGCGCTTTCCTGCCTTTTGCAGTACCGGTTTACACTTTGCACATGTATGTGTTTTGCTTGTCACCAGACCACGAATAAAGGTGGGTACTTCCTAATTTGCTTGATTTCCATGAAAGAGCCATGTAACAGAAACCTTTCCTTTGACACTCCACCGGTTGATGTTTCTCATGTCTATAGAGCAAGACCAAAGCTGTTACTGCTTAATTTGCTAAGTTTCCATGAAAGAGCACTGTAACATAAAGCTTTGCTTTTCCGAGTGAACAGTGGTTTCTGCTTTTGGTTTCCATGGCTTGCTTTCTGGAGTTGATGAAAACACAAGTCATGTTAGTTGTTTGTGCTGCCAACCAGCAGAGAAGCTGCTGCAGACCCTCTCTTGCTTTATCCATTACTGGCTTTTACGCTGCACCGGTTGGTGTCTTTCATGTCCATAGGAGGAGAACTAAAGCTGTTACTGCCTAATTTACTAAGTTTCTGTGATAGAGCTATGTAACATACAGATTTGCTTTACAGAATGAACAGTGATCTCTGCTTTTGGTTTCTATAGTTTGCTTTCTGGAGTTGATCAAAACACAAGTTTTGTTAGTTGC